>NC_140937.1:120285552-120290552 GCF_014529385.1 Adiantum capillus-veneris | reverse complement strand
ATAGCATGTAACTTTTCACCGACTTAGTATGCCGGTTTTTTGCCAATCAATCCCTTTCTCTCTCTCTCTCTCTCTCTCTCTCTCTTACCTGTTTGCACCACACTCTCCTTCACTACTTGTTGCTCTCTGTGACATTTTGAAATGTCGTGTTTGACTTAGTTAAAACTGTCAAGGCTTATAGACAACTAAGCTTCGTGTGACCATGCCGTAATGAACCTCCCTTTGTAGGCTTTCACGGACCTTCCATGTTGTAAATAATCTCCAACCTTAGTGCTCAAAGCTCAATAGCTGCACGCATGTATCTATGTTTTGTGTGTGTGTGTGTGTGTGTGTGAGAGAGAGAGAGAGAGAGAGAGAGAGAGAGAGAGAGAGAGAGAGAGACCCGCTTCCTTAGTGTGTGTGTGTGTGTGAGTGTGTGAGAGAGAGAGAGAGAGAGAGAGAGAGAGAGAGAGAGAGAGAGAGACAAAGTTGACATGCCATTCACTAAGGTGTTGGAGCGTTGCAAGAAGGCCTTTCACGGTTGCATTGCATTAGTGAAGCGCAACAATTCAACGAAGGGAGTCCAATGATTTTTTGTAGTGTGTATGAGAGTATGAGAGTATGAGAGAGAGAGAGAGAGAGAGAGAGAGAGAGAGAGAGAGAGAGAGAGAGAGAGAGAGAGAGATGCGACGCTTTTGATTGCAAGATTTTGTGTGTGCTGAGAAATAGAGAATGGTCCATGTGATTCATCCTCTGTGTGTGTGCGTGTGCGTGTGCGTGTGCGTGTGTGTGTGTGTGTGTGTGTGTGTGTGTGAGAGAGAGAGAGAGAGAGAGAGAGAGAGAGAGAGACGAGGGAGAATAAACATTGGTCTTACAATCAGCAATCAACAAAGCGACGATCAACAAAATCCACAATCGAGAATCACGAATGGACATCGAGAATCGACAAAATCGAGAATTTATGTAATTGGAAAATTTAGATCCGATGAATCCAAGGCAGAAGGCGTACAAGCCCAAGGCAAGAGCGAACCTCAACAGACAGCAAAGGGAGACAGCGGGAGGCAACTCTAGAAACTCTTGGCTATTTTTAAGGTCTTTATGCTAGATTTCTTGCTCTTACCTTCGGGTTGTCTCCGAATTCAAAGGTGAATCTCAAAATTGGTAGGTAGGATTGCACTAAATCTAGATCTTTTTAAGTGTTTAAAGGCAAATTAGAGTTTTTGAGGTAAATTTAAAAAAATTGTAAGGGGGTTGCACTGAATTGAAGTGAGGTACAATACTTTTTCCCAAAAACTTGGAAAACTTACGTATGAGAAATTTTAGGGGCAACTTTATTATATTTGAAGGCTATTACACTCAATTTCTCTATATTTTGTAGGTTTTCTCACCTTCAAATCTAAAATTTAGAGATAAACTTAAAAATCTCTACACTAAAGAGATAGATAGATAGATAGATTTTATTATCGTCCTTGGAGGTCAAATATGACCTATGGGACCAAAGTTACATGTGATGTAGTATGTGTATGGCGATTGAGTGACTCTCGATGCTCCAAAATTGTAGTGATGAGAGTCGCAATGGAGAGCCCACACTTTGGCTGGGAGAGGAAAGTGTGTAGGTCTAAGTTATGGCTGAAAATGTGAGAGAAGCAAGTTCGGATGTGATCAAAAGCTGAGCACTCTAGTAGTGTGTGGTACTCAGACTCTCGAACTTGCAGTGAGCATAATGTGCACAATTGATTTGACTCTTCTCCATTGCCCCAACGCCCTATCTCGCATCGAAGGAAATGGGAGCTAAGCCGAATTGCTGCGATAGTGCGTATCGCGGACAAGGGAATAGGCTCAAGCATGTAAGTGTGAGTACGGTTTCCTCTCTCAGCGAAGAACATGGTTTTGTAGTTGGGGGCAATATAGGTGGTGTAATGTATGAAGCGTGACCCACCAGATTTCTCCCAAGCCGTAATACATTGGCGTTGTAGAAAAGCTTCATTCACTTGAGAGTCAATTGAAGCATCATGTAGCAAGTGTAATGCATCCCATCTCCCAAACCACTTCTTTATGTCTTGCATCCATCCCGTGCTCAAGATCTTGCTTTTATGCGTCTTTTGAACTTTTTTGCTTGCTTCCCATGCAATTGTAGGAAGTCGATGTGAGGGGTTTTGACGCATCTTTATCATGTACTCCACAACCCTTTCCATGCCCATAACCTCAATTGGAAGAGATCTCGACTCAAGAAGTAGGAGCATATATGGTGTTTGTGTCTTAACTTGGAGAAAGTTTGTAAGAAAACGCTTTTGGACATTCTCAAACTCTTTCCAAGTAGACTTTGAGATACTCCCGCCCCACACTTCAACTCCATAAAGAAGAACCGGTGTCACCAATGCATCAAAAAGATACTTCTTGAGAACCCAACACTTGATGTTTCCCGCATTACACATGTTCTCAAATGCATAATATGCTCTCTTTCCCGCTTCCAAACGACGCATAGCACATTCATGCCACTTGTGATTGGATGGAACCTCAAGGCCAAGGTACTTAAAGCTCTCAACAACTTCAAGTGTCTCGTTGTTGTACACAATGCATGGCTTCTCCTTATGGTTGGTTTTCACAAGCATAACCTTTGTTTTGGATTCATTTACAATCAGCCCACTATGCAAACAAAAGTTCTCAAGGACAACCATAAGCTTTTGTGCATCTTCTAAAGTGTGTGCTAGAAGCACTACATCATCCGCATACAACAAAAGCATGATTATCGCATTGCAAATAGTGACCTCTTCAATGCCTTCTTCTTGCATAAAGTCAAGTACCATTTGTTCCAATTGATCGATGCATAGACCAAAGAGAGTTGGTGACAATGGACATCCTTGTTTAACCCCAATAGTGCTTACAATTTTTTTTGAAATTTCTCTTCCCATGCGCAATTGACAAATCACCTTCTCATAGATTCGAGAAATCGCAAGCATAAACTCACTTGGCACTTGGAGTTCTTACATCCTTCTCCACAAATTGTTACGTGGAATCATATCAAAGGCTTTCTTAAAGTCCACAAAACAACAATACAATCGCTTGCCTTTCAACCGACTTTCCTCCATGAGAACACGAAGAGTGACAAGATGATCAATGGTGCTATGGCATCGACGAAAACCCGCTTGTCCCTTTGCACGCTTGTCATTCTCTTCAACCCAATCACTCAATTTCATCTCCATTATGCACCCAAACAACTTTGCCATAAGAGACCCAATCATTATAGTCCGGTAGTTGCTTACATTCTTTACATCCCCTCCTTTATGCAAAGGTTTAACCCAATTAGTACTCCAATCATAAGGCATACCATGTTGAAGTGCAAGGTTGAACATATCACACATCCACTCATGGGTAAAATCTCCGGTCCATTTGATCATCTCCGGCTTGATACCTTGAAGATCTCCCGCTTTGCGAGTGGCCAACTTTTCAAGCCCACCGCATACATCCTCAATAGTAAAAAAAGACGGCATACATGGGAGTGAACCATAAAATGGCATTTTTTCAGTATTTTCTTGCTCATATAATTGTCTACAATGTGTGTACATATCCACTAGATTTAAGTTACCAAAATTCTCAACCCGCTTGCCTCTCAAGTTTCTCCAAAATCTTCCACATGCATGTGCCTTTTCTTGGACTTGAAATTCTTGTTGCTTTACTTCCCATCTTCTTCTCTTCTTTTGAATCAATGCCTTGTATGTATGCAAATGACTTTGATAGTTGTCTTTGTCCATAATTGCATCAAGCTTTATCAAGGACTTTCGAGCATCTTGACATTCTTTATCAAACCACCTTTTGCGTGATCTATCTTTGTTGATACCATGGAGATGCTTTATGGCAAAGCATTCTTCCGCACAAGAACAAATAGCTTTCTTGAAAGCTTCCCATTTAGTTTCCAATGGTGCATCACATTGAAGCTTTGTCATCCATAATTTTCTCTCAACCATTTCAATGTACATTGGTGCCCGTTTGAAATCCATACATAGTGATAACTTCTCTTTCCTTTGGCTGAGATTATCATGCTTAGTTGCTTCTCCACATGAAAGGTCAATACATAAGATGCGATGGTCGGATTCCGGGGTCCATTGACCAAACATAAAACTCTTTATGCGATACATGATGTCTTCAGAGAGTAGCATATAGTCAATCACACTATCCCCATTATGTCTTCTACATGTAAATCCATTGGTTCCACTCCACAAAGATACACCATTGGCAATGAGCATACCCGTGCTATTACACATGTGTAAAAGTAACTTTCCATAGTGATCCGGCTCTTTCTCATCCATTGAAGTACGATCATACAAGTGAACTTCCTCCAACTCCCTTGAAATGTATCATCACCTTCACCTTTGAAATAAGCAGTGTCCTCTTCCAAATCTGAAAATGGTTGATCTCTATCCATGCAAGCATAAAAGGGAGAATCATGATGAGGAATGTAGCAACCGGCTACAAAAATGGGTGCTCTTTTTGGTGTCATAATTTTCAGCTATACATAACGTTTGTACTTGTCATCTTTCACAATTGATACAAAATATTCCAATCCTTTCTTAACCATACATTCTAACCCTCCTTGTCCTCTTCGTTGCTTGAGATTCTTTGACCACATCAATGAATGTACATTGTAATCCTCCAAGCCGTTAATCCTTTGTGTATCATGCTCCCAAGTTTCAACAAGAAGTACAACATCGGCTTTTCTTGTTAGTTCATCAATGCCAACCCCCGCATTCCATGGGTATCCATTACAATTCCAAAAGCATATTTTCAATTGTAACTCGGTCTCATAGGTCACGCATCCCTATTTGTTTGAGAGACTTGCCTCCTCCTTGGGCACATTTTCTTCATGAGAGATCTCCTTGTTTTTATTATTCTTTTCCTCATATGCCTTGCGACGCATATTTTGTTGCTTAATAGTGCG
This sequence comes from Adiantum capillus-veneris, assembly GCF_014529385.1. Lineage (NCBI taxonomy): Eukaryota > Viridiplantae > Streptophyta > Polypodiopsida > Polypodiales > Pteridaceae > Adiantum > Adiantum capillus-veneris. The sequence goes on along the minus strand of NC_140937.1, from coordinate 120,285,637 downwards.
ATCTTCACATACAAAACATTTTGTATCCCTCAAATAGATCCAACTATTATCAAGGATAATCTTTCGCTTGGTCTCATCCGGCATG
>NC_140937.1:120088052-120280552 GCF_014529385.1 Adiantum capillus-veneris | reverse complement strand
AACCGGCCTTTTAGTAAATTGGAAACGGCACGCGATTAAGCTAAGACACATTTTTCCCCAACACTGTTTACCTTTGAATCATGCCGGCATTTTTGAATCGGAAATGCCCGCTATTAAGGCGAGACACATTTCTCCCCAACAATGTTTACCTTTAAACCATGTGTAAATCAACCGTCGATATGAGTATTTTTTCGGTTTTTATACTATTTTTTCTATTTTGGGGTGGAATTTCTCATTTTCCCCTTGCCCTCAAACGGCATTTTTGACATTTAGGTTTTTGAACTACTTTTTTCTACTTTGGGTGGAATTTCTCCCTTACCCCTTGTCCTCAACTAAAATTGGAAACGGCACGCTACTAAGCTAAGACACATTTTTTCTGAGCGTTGTTTACCTTTGAATCATGTGTATATCAACCGTCAATGTGTGTGTGTGCGTGCTGTGTGTGTGTGTGTGTGTGAGAGAGAGAGAGAGAGAGAGAGAGAGAGAGAGAGGGAGGGAGGTTGGTTCTAGGACAAGGGACTGACGGAGCATATCCAAGGGCAACGTCAAAGGCAAGTGAAACCGAGGCAGATGACGAGCGGCCCCAATGCGGTGTAGGCAGATCCGAAGTGGCACAATCAAATCCGAGGTGGCGAAGGTGGGAGATGGACAAAAAAACTTGACGATATTTGAAGGTTCTTTTGCACTAAATTTCTTTACTATTTGTGCTAAACTTGGTTTTTTTTCTTGCCTTAAGTTGCAATGAATAGCTAAATCTTAAAATTTAGTGGTGCTATTACACTGAATGTAGGTTTACTTCCATCTCACGTTCAAGTTACAATGAATAACTAAATCTCAAAATTTATCGATAGGATTACATTAAACCTAAGTTTGCTTCCAGATTAAAAACCGACATATGGAAAAAAATATGTCAACTTTCTTGTGTTTCAAGGTTCTTTCCCTAAAATTTGTAGGTTTTCTCATCTTTGAATCAAAATCAAAATCAAGATGAAAATTTAACGGTGAATTTTAAAATTGAGAATGTGGGACACATGTTATCCCTTTGAAGAAAGAGGGAGCGAGGGTTACCCAAAATTGAATGATACTCTTCTTGATCGCAGCAACGCGTGGGTCACGTACTAGTATCTATATATATATATATTCTATGTGTGCGCGTGCATGTGTGTCCGTGAGTGCGCGTGTTCATGTATGTATACATGTATACCTTTATGACATTGCTTTTTACCATAGTACTTATGAAACTTGTCTTCCTCCCCCAGAACCATTATACACGGCAAGGATTGCCCATCGACAATGGTGATTTACAAAAAAGTTTGCTTCTCTTTATGATCATTAAATTCACTCCTATGATATTTACTACACCTTGATGTAAGTTGACTAAAGTTGGATAAATGTTTATAGTGCTGAAATGTTCTATGCGTGTATGTGTGTGTGCGTGTGCATGTGCGCTTGACTAAGGGATGGTGCCTATGTTCTCTCTTTTAGCCATCACAAGAGGCATAACCATCGGAGGCAACAAAAATCTCACTCGTTGAGATTAAAAGAATAAAAAAGGAATTTTGTTGGCCGTGTGCCTACTAGCAGGGTTGTTTTTTTATGGGCATCCTTTCCCATCAAGTAAATTTTATAAACTTTAAGGAAAATTAGTCTACTCTTGATAGGTCAAATTTTTTTCCATAAAAATGAATTAAACTCCTCAAAAATAACATTACCTACTGGATCTGGCATATCTCTATACTATCTAATGCAGCTTGGAGGCCCTTGCCATGTGGCATAAGGAGAGGGATTGTAGGGAGGAGTAGAGTCCAAGGCAAAGAAAGAAAGAGAGGGAGGCTTTGGCGTAGGGAGTTTGGAGCAAGAAAAGGGTCTCTCTCTCTCTCCCCCCCCCAACAAGGGGATCTCCCTCTCCATAGGATGCTTGTCTCACTAATAAGTGAAACTATCAATCCCATAATGAGCTCACCCTATTGGTTATTCATGATCACATGCAACTCTTAGCATTTCATGCCCATTGTCATGACTCCCTTCCACTAGATCCCCCTGAAACTACTTGCATCATCAGAATTCTTTCACGTGGCCTCTTGTACACCCTTCTCCATATGGCTAATCCCAGTTTAGGCACTTGTTTACAACCTCAACTAAACATGTGCAAAAATTGTTAAGGTCGAGGGGCAGACAATCTATGTTGTTCATATAGTATACTTTTTGTGTTGGGATATCCATTGCAGCTGCTTGATTTGTGCCACCTCAATAGAAATAATTACCTCGAACATGTGCCAACCATTGCATGCCATGTAACGAGTCTACAACCCAATTATTCTAGGCACTAATGTGTCGAGTATTATCATGCTCATCTTATTGGCCCCCTTCCCCCTCGACCCTTGATGGCTAGGAAAGGAAAACTACTATCCTTTCTTGTAATGTGTGCCCTCGGCCTTTGCGAGTCACCACATTACTAGAAAAGTATAGTAGCAATCCTTTCCCTACACCGCCAAGGTTGGGGACCGAGTGGTAGGCGATCTACATTGTTCATCTAGTATACTTTCTGTGGCATAATATTTGTTGTAGCTGCTCAATCTGTGCCACTTTAGCAGTCATAATTACCTCTAAGATCAGCCCCTACAGTCACCCACATTACTAGGAAAGATAGCAATAGTCCTTTCTCTACACCATAAACCACCAAGAGAACCAAAACTTGATGGATGCAAAATATAGTCCCAAAACCTCACCAACATGGTTGGCATTTTACCCATTTTAAACGGGTGATCTCTCTTGCAAAAATTAGCACAAAACATGTAAAATCTTTGAAATTTGAAGGGCATTGGTGCCTATCAAAAATCAATTGTGCTCACCAACATGGCCTTGGACATGGCTCACAGATGTTGCATTGACATGGCTCATCTCATACATAAAGTAATTATTAGTCACACAATCCAACATCATTACTAAATAGCACAATTAAGATTTCAGTGGGTCTTAGATAAGGTAAGGTGCAAGATGCAAAAGTGGGAGTATGTGCTACTTCCCTTCCCGAGCAGGGTGAAAGTGATTAAGTCATTTATTATCCCGTAAATAGCCTTCACTCGGCCGCTCCTCAAGATAGCCAAATGCTACTAGAAAAAAATCTTGAAACTAGCAAAAATATTCTTGTGAAAAAATGGCCAAATGGGAGGATGTAGCTAGACCTGTGGACGAGGGTGGCATCGTGATCATTAAACGTGCTATCCATAGAGGCCCATTGTGCCAAATTTATTGTCTTAATTGCAAATCAAGACCAGGCTTGGGCCATTATGGCAAAGGATATGGTTGACAAGGTGAAGCAAAACTTAAAGACTTACTGTAAAAGGGGAGTGGTTCTTGGTCAGAGATTTTAATGGTGGAGAAGAGTAAGGATAGAACATGACCCTCTAGCATGTTAGCTGGTTTTGAAAAATCTAAATGGATTAGCGTTTGTGAGAAGTGGGCATTGGTGGACCCGTGGGAGGTCGTCGGCCCATGGAGGAGCACACTAGGATTCACATACACCAACCTTCAATATGCACGGATGACTTCTCGGCTCTGGAACCCCTTGGTAGACACACATATCTTTGCCAATGATACTACAATTGTACTACACTATTCTGGTCTACCTACCAAAGTGATGGCACACTTATATAGTGACTAGTCACATCATTGACTAGCGGTTTACACTAGACCGTTGTACTTGTTCCCTTTTTATGTTGTATTTTCCCTTATGTTTTGTAGACCTCTTACCTTGAGTTAGTGAAGAAGAAGAATTACATTCTTTTGCCTCCATCTCTGTGTGTGTGTGTGTGTGTGTGTGTGTGTGCGCGCGCGCGCGCTTGCAAGAGTTGAATCTCTCTCGTTTTCTTTCTCATAACATGGTGTAGAGCCTGGTTGTGTCTGAGGAGGTTGGAGTAGAAAGCACCCTAGGAAGCGGCTTTGGTATTACCGAGAGCCATCGTCAATGATCTCTAATCGAAGTGATTGCTCTTAGAGAGTGTGCATATCAGGGTTCTATACAATTCTTTGGACTAAGAATGTGCAACCAAATTTCCATTTCACGCACGTTTCGACCCCCATTTTGGAGTTAGAGTGCATTTGCATGTAGAAACACTAAGGTTTGGGATTCTACATATCTACATTTAAGAGGTTCTAAAAGGCTACAATGTTCATAGACATTGTTTGGGAGTGTGGAAGAGGTTATGTATGCATACTGTGGTTACATGTGGTAACTTACTATTTTTGGTAGGCTGCTCAGGGACTTGGTGAAGGGTTGGAAACACGTTGACCAACAATGATGGTCTTTACCAGATTGTCAGTGAGAAGTTTGACAAGAATAACTTCCATGCTTGGAAGTTTATACTCCATTTGCAATGGATATTGTAGCCTTGATGAATCAGAACTATGAAGAACGACACTACTACATGAAGGTATTGACACATAATGAATCTCATCACATGAAGACAAAGATCTACGGTGAACGGGGTGACAATGACAACCCTTCTCTAATCAATTAAAAGAATACCCATGAATGATGTATAACCCTAGGTCATTAAAGAACCTATCATAAGTCTCATTTGTGAACCATAGCAATGTATCCGGTAGAGAACCACTATGATGAATCATGAGACTTTGAACCATGATCATGAATCATGTGGAACCATCACGTTGAATCGGGGTAGCTGAATCTTATAAACCTAGGAGTATCTTATGACAAAAACAAAACATTTGTATTTTACCCCAAGTTTGCCCCAAGTTTGGCTTATGGGAGGGTAAGCCCACACTTGTGGCACCACATGGGAAACACCCCTAGAAAACTAGGATGGATGAGGATATGGGATGGTCCAATGAGAAGAGAATAAAATCTCTCTGGCCAATGGTTGTGAAGAAATGAGCCTATATAAGAGGATTTCTTCTACTCATTTTATAATGAATGTATTTTAGAGTTTTTCTCACATGGAGTGTCCTCACTTTTATCCTCCCTAAATCCTACATCTTGGACAAGGTTAGGAGAAAGATGCAAAGATGGGAGTATGTGATTTTACCCTTCTTGAGCAAGGTGAAAGTGATCAATTTGTTTATGCTCCCATCCATGGCCTTCACTAGCCCAATTCTCAAGCTACCCAAGTGCCACTGGAAGGAGTTTTGAAACTAGTGAAAAGATTCTTATGGAAAAATAACACCAAAGATGCGGTGCCTTGGCAATGGGCACGATGGGATTTTGTCATGAGACCTATGGAGCAAGGAGGGATTGGGATTTGCAACCCCATTATCCATGCAGAGGCCCAGCGTGTCAAATTTCTTATGACAATCTCTAAGTAGGACCATGAATGGGCTATTTTGATAAGGTCATTGTTGGGAAGGCTAAACTCTTCTCTCAATGTGGCTAAGTAGAAAGGCCTGGAGATGCATGACATGTTGATCACCCCTAGGTGGTCTAACCTTAAGATGGAAGGAAGAACGGGCGAGCTGGTTCAAAAGTGTAATAGAGCAACGGAGGCACTAGAATGGGGAGAGCAAACCAGATACTTCCAAAACTCCATCATTCATTAGTCCCCTTTGCTCTCTAAAGCTGGTGTCATACCATTGAACCATCTTTGGAGGGACACAACCAAAAATATGAATAATAAAGGTCTAAGACATCTGGCCCATTTTTGGGACAACAATGACTGGAGATGGAAAGTTATTGATCAACTAACTTCTTAGTTCAATCTAAGGGAACAAAATGTACTAGCATAATTAGAGTTCTAGAAGGCCTGGACAAATGTACTATGCTGGTATGTGAATCTGAGTTCAAGTAGAAAGCATGGCGATGGCCCAAGGGCAAGCAATTTGGGAAACCAAAAACAAAGGATGTATACCTTTTTTTATATGGTCTCAACTGAGTGGTTCTCTCCCCTCGACAAGCAATGGGGAAATCAGTGGCCGAAGGCAAGATGGGAGACAATAATGAATAACATTTGGGCCCCACAATGGCCCATGGCAATGAAGTGCTTTGTATGGAAGATATTGCAGGGTGCTCTGCCGACAAGAGTGAAAAGCTCATGCCATTGGATTGGCCTAGATAGATGCAATGGCTGCAAAATAGCTCGTGAGGACCTCACTCACCTATTCAAGGAATATCCGACTATCAGTGGCATGGCAAGGAAAATGTGCAAGTGGGTCCAAAAAAATGGATGATAGGTTTCTATAAGAATTACACGTTCCTTGGAGGGATGAGGTTGAAAAGCCAAGCGCTCCTAGTTTGCACTCAAACCATCAGGTTTTGCTACTTTAAAGAAATTTGGAAGGCCAAGAACCATAGGGTGTTTGAGAATGCTCTCGTAATTGCTAGATTTATTTAGATAGTACTCAAAAGCAAGGAACTAATTGTATCCATTGGTAAGAGGAAGGCCTCAGATGAATGGTACTTGGCCATCAACACTGTTCTGACGGGATAGAATTGACCTGATGAGGGGCAGCTGGTTGTATCTTTGGGTAGCCAATTTGGTTGTTGTCCATTGTAATTTGATATACCTCAAGGTTCGTCACGAGCTTGAGGTACTTTTGGTGAATGCAATACATACACTCGCTATTGTGAGGTTGAAAAAAAACTTTGAAACTACCATAACATGAACACCATTCTCTAGCTTTTGTGCTCAATGAGAAATGATTTTTTTTCCATACTCACAATTGTGAGTGGATGTATTATGATTCTCCAGGAAAGGAATGTACGATTATGGCAAGTAGTTTTGTCAAGAAGTTTGGATTGCGGCTAGGAAAACACCGGGCCTCTGGCTGTGAGGATTTGTGGGCAAATCAAGCAAATTGTAGATGATTTGAAGCAAAAGAAGAAATTGAAAAGAAAAAAACTCCGCCCACATGAAAGATTAACTCTAGAAAAAAAGCAAAGTAAAAACTCTCGTGTGTGTGGTGTTTTGATGTAGCCTCAACCCCAATTTCATAGATGGGTCAATGCACTCTAAGGTGGTACACTTTTTGTGGTTAAGACCAAAGTGGGAATGCTTGTGCTTTTTAGCACTTGCAAACCTTATAAATTTTTAAATGTGGAGAATATTGCAGGGTTTGAGGGACAATGATGAAGATGAGAGAGAATGTGGCCCGACAATTATGCCACTAGTTCCACGAGAGAGAGAGAGAGAGAGAGAGAGAGAGAGAGAGAGAGAGAGAGAGAGAGAGAGAGAGAGAGAGAGAGAGAGAGAGAGAGAGAGAGAGAGAGAGAGAGAGAGAGAGAGAGAGAGAGAGACTATACAAGCTCAAAGAATATGGTGCTTACAAGACTGAAGCACCATGGATGCTGAGAAGCATGCCGCTTGAAGAAGTAGGCATTGAGGTGCACAGAGAAGCCATTACACAGAGATGCATGTGTATTTGGTGAAGAAAAAGGCCTTTGACTCGGTCTATTTAGTGAATAGCAGACATTGAACAACAAGGGGACAAGATTTAGGGCTGAATACATTCCACTATCATGGGAAAGAAGAGCATTACACCGACAAGTACGTGGCTCATTCTATGACTTTGTGATGCAGGTTTATGGGTTGTATGTGAGGTACTTTGTGTGTGAAGTAGATGGTTGTTGGTATGACCCCCAAAATCAGATATCCATGCCAAAAAAAGTTTTGTTGTAGCAAGGAGGAGTTCCATTAGGAACATGACCTTAGACTCATGGGTGAGAGTCCATGACAACTAAGCAACATTGATGTGTCTAAAGGCATATGGATCACCGTGTTTGAAGAGTCCCAAAGAAGAAGTCCAAAGGTACACTATAAAACATTGAAGTTAGAGTATTATGCGGCATTCATGCTCCAACACCATAAGGTATACCATCAGCCTCCCATAAATTACACTCTCTCTATTGCCTATGCCCGTGCTTTTGTTCTAGAAAATTGCAAAGCCAATAGCACAACTAGGAAGAGCCCAGTAAAGAAGAAAATATGGTAAAGAAAACCTATTGCTTGGGCCGTGTTTGTTGAAGAAGTTGTGGCCAATGTCATAAAATAGGGCACTTGTTAGCGGGTTGCCACAATGGACATCTAGACCATAGCTTCTTGGTACTAACATAATGCCAATATGCAAGGAAGTGACACGGGATGGGGCATGGAGACTCAATGAGATCGTCACTCTCACTAAAGTGAACCTAAACGACTATCCGTAGGTCTGCAATAGCAAATCAACCACTTTCTAGTCCGAAAATCAGTCTATGTCCAATCTCATCGCTCTAGGTCATCACGCCTTTTCAACATCCAAACAAATTCGGAATGCAATGAAACTTAAGGAGAGGTGTTACAATACCTAGGGCATATTCCCACCAAGTTGTGCAGTCATTTGAGAAGGTACATAAATCACAATCCATCACAAATAATGTATAGAAAATTGAAATTGAACTTCACGGAAATGTTCCCTTCAAGATTAGAAACACTCTTCCAAGGTCAAAACATCAAAGAATAACCATTTAAGACCTCAAATCAATGCATTGAGCTCACAAACAAGATGTCGCGAACTACAATAGAAATGAGAATCATTACACTTAGATTAAAGAGCAAGAGATAGGGAACACAATGTGCTATTTGAAATCGAATTCTGATCACCGAATAAGGAGAAAGATTGATTACAATTTGCAGCCGCAAAGAAGCTCTTAGTCGACGTCCAATAAATCCCAAGATAATGATAATATGTGTTACAAAACTAAGGGGTTTGACTTAAAAACTTGGGTCCTTTCCCATGGCCATTCGGCCACTTACATGGTTTGTAGGCTCAGAGAGACTAAGAGGGAATCATAAACTATATTACAATTTGAGAATCATCATCAGCAGAATTACACAGCTTCTTTTGAAAAAATGATTGAGTACAACGAATTTTGGTGTATATCCGCCTTTTAAGTGACATTCTGCTATATTCACCAAACATTCCCCCCTTCCTATTCATTGCGCGTCCTCGTGAAATCTGCTTTTGACTGTCGCCCTTAATAGTTGATCAACCTCTTTTCCAGCGTCCCTGTGAGTCGCCTATTTTTTTTCCTTTGGCCTCAATCTCTATCTTTGTTGCCAGCTCTCTAAAAGGATTATTTCTAAGAGTGTTCTAATAAGCTATATGCCGAGCTGGTAAATCTTTGGTCATGGGATTAAATATGGAGGAGTCAACCTCGAAGAATCCTGTCATGAATGCCTCCTCAAAAGTTTGCATGTAGTGAGAGGGAAAGAATATAACTCTCGCATAAAATCCCATGATGATGTTTTTGCTGGGAGCCTCTATTTCCATATTCTAGCAAAGCCCTCTTGTGCCTTCCACAAAGACCTGCCAAGGATGCTCTGCTGCTTCTATATTGTTGAATGCCGTTATGGAGGTGACTTGCATCTTTGCAATTTTGACAATAATATGGCATGCAAGATCAGGTATTTCTCTCATCATGTTGATGACTCTTCTGAGCGTGCGAATCATATTTTTTTTAAAATGGAGAATGTTATTGTTTGGATTGGTTATGACCGGGTAGTTTAAAACTGCTGGTCTTTTGCTTTGCCATGAATAAAAGCTTTCCCAGGATCGCCGTCTGTTGATGGAACAATAAGTTGTGTCGATCCGGAGATGCTGTGGAGCATTTCTATAATAAGTTTCATGTGTTGAGCACTGCTCAAACCATTTTCTTTGCTAGATTGGCTGATTGTCGATGATCATCTGGATCTATATGGTATTGACAGGAACATCCCTGTGATATCCTCTTTGGTTGGGCTCGAGGGCAAGTAGCATTTTTCTTTTCCATAAAAGAGCCTCTTGCCTCATTAGTGGTAGTGCAACCATCTCATGCCTGAGATTTTTTACCACTTCGTCGGGAGTGATTATGAGAAGGGACACTGACTCCAATACTTTGAGCTCATATTGCAGATATTCCTTGTGTGAAGGGTCTTTGATTTCTGAGATCCATCGTTGAATTTCATCTTTTGCAGTATCCGAGATGGACGTCATGACTGGATCTTCTAATTCAAGAATTGCCGTTTTTGTGCTTGTACCTGGCATATCTACATGGTGAGCTTTGAAAGTGAATTGTTCCGGTCCTTCTATTTGTTTGACATCCACATGGACTGTTCGTACTGGCTTCATCTGTGTTGACCTTAGAGCATTCAAATCTTCCTTTGCCTCTACCAATTGCTTTCTCAGACTTTCAATTACCTCATCTTTAGCTTTTTGCAAAGCTCTGTGCCCTACTGTCATAATTTACCTGTCGTACTTCTCTTGAGCAAGGGCATCCTTTAGATCTTGGACCTCTTTTTTAGTGAGGTCGGTTTAGCTGTTATGCTTGTAGAACTTTGCATCTCCTGCAAGGCTAAAAGATGGGTTAGAGTCTTGCTGACCTTATATTCTTGTAGCTTCTCATTCTTTTCCCTCTCTTTGACTAGCTCTTCCTCTACTCTTTGTTGCTCAACCTACAAAGTTGTGTTAGATTCATTAAATTGCTGGACTTCTTTGTAGTAGTATGCAACATTTTCCTGTTCTCTTTGTGATTATGATTGGAATTGCAGCTGGAATTTTTGCAACTCCTTGATTGTTTTATAGCTTCATGTGCTTTCGGCTGCTTTCGTGGCATCTTTCCTTGTGTCTTCCAGCTTTAGCTCATGCAGGTTATAGAGAGCTCTTTGGCATTGAAACTGGAGATTGATCTGGTCTAAATGTGCATCAATGTCAAAGGACCTGATCATTTGTGCTCCTTCCTCTACTATAGCTTGCGAATAAGGCAATCTTGGCTATTTTTGTCTTCTTTGGCCCCGGTCAAAAGTACTAGTTTCATTCTTCTTTTTTCTTCTGTTTTCTACTACTTCACGAGCACTCAGAACTGTAGTGATTTCTGGTAGTGCTGTCTCTTTTTCTTAAACTTCATGCGTTGGTGACAACACTTTGTTTTCCATTTGTTTTGGAAGGTCCATGGCGTCTACTCTCCTTTCTATTTCAGCCTGTGAAGGTAAATTTTTCTCTTTTTGTGATGGAAAGTTATCTTCTTGATTGTCAAGGTTTTCTTGATCACCTTCCTCTTCCTGGTATTCTGCTCTCTTCCCTGTCTTGGTAGCGTGGGTGTTTTGCATCCTCCCTTTCTCTTTGCTTCATTTTACGCTTAAGCTCATTCTAAATCCATTGCTGCATTTTGCTAACAATGTTCAAATTTTCCTCTGCTTCCTTTCTTTTGTGTTGTTTGATTCTTTCCAAAGCATCAGACTTTCTGTGTTGTAGAGGCACATCCTCCTTGTATTCTCTTTCATCATCTACTTCCATTCCCAGACTTCTTTTTTCTTCGTGTTTTTGTTGGCGGAGTCTTTCCCTTTGTGCCTGTGCTTCTTCCATTGTCCTCGGGCTTGTGTGATGGGGATTTCTTTTGTCGCCCGAGTTGGCCTCTTCTTCAATCTTATGTGTCTAAGTGCAAACTCACTTCTCTGTTTCTCATCTAAAGAATGATATTTTGAAGGAGTTTCTATATCCTTTGACCTAGCTTCCTCGCTAATCGGTTCATCTGATTGTGTCTTCTCACTGTCAGTGTCATGTATTCCTTGAGTTTTGCCTCATGTTTTTGATCTCTGGTTGTGGCCTCGTCGATGGCCCTACTACTAACTTTATGGCTCTTTTAGATTTGTGGATCAAATCTAGTTGTGCTTCAGCAAGTGGTAGTTCATCAATGATTCCTAACGCCTGGTAAGCAATTCGAGTCAGCATTGGTCCCGCATTCATATAAGAATTGCTCTTTTGGCTATCCTGCTTCCAGTATATTCTCAAGGAGGTAGTTGCCAAAATTGCAGTTGACCACCCTTCTTTCTACCAATCCCATTACCATCACCACTGCCATGTGCAAAAGTGGTTTAGTGTAGCATGGTGGCTTTTGTACTTTGAAATGTTGCGAGATTAGTCATAGAGGTAGTTCTGTCTCTGAGTAGATCAAGTCTTGATATGTCAACTTGTGTCCTCTTTGCTTTAAAAATCCTTTGTCATTATCTATTGCTTTGGTATTCTGCAATATATTGTGTGTTCCTTGTTGTAGGTGGAGAGCTTTGTTGATTATCTCAGCAATGATTTTAACCTTTACAATAGCTCTGTCTTTGTCGGTGAGGGTGGCTTCCCCATTGTACTAAACAGAGCTAATAAGTTCATGGGATTTTCTGAAGTCCGTTCCCCATGGAGGTAGTCGTAAAAAATTGTCTAGTTGTAGACATCTGACCCCTTCAAGAACTTACGGCCATTGGTGTAGTTTCCATAATTCCATTGGAAAAAGGGTGGCCTGTTTTGATCATCTTAGCAATGATTTTAACCTTTACAGTAGCTCTGTGTTTGTCGGTGAGGGTGGCTTCCCCATTGTCGGCTCTTCTGAAGTCCGTTCCCCATGGAGGTAGTCGTAAAAAATTGACTAGTTGTAGACATCTGGTCCCTTCAAGCACTTCCGACCTTTGGTGTAGTGTCCATAATTTTCTTGGAAAAAGGGTGGCCTTTACTATTACTCCATCCGCTGTTTGAAACTTCCTGATGAATATGTTTGCAGGGATTGTTTCTAACTCTAGTTCAATGATGCGAGCTTTCTCATTTGAGGAGATATCCGTGATTTCGTATGGAGCCACTTCCCACTCCTTCTGTACTTTTCTTCGGGGCATCCCGAGGCCAGTTTCAGATTGAAAATAGGGTTTAGCAAATGACCAAAAAGCTGTCGAAAAGTTGAAAAAATGCAAACTTTGACCATAAACTGAAAAATGAGCATAACTTTGTCAAAACTACCCCAAATTTGACCAAATTTCATTAGTTCATCTAAGATTACCAAAGTCACAAAGGCATGAGGTCACATATGAAATCTGGCCCTGATGATCCGATCCATGTTGGGACACATTTTGAAGATCTGGTGATACCAGCTGGTAGGGCTCATCAAGGTGATACCTTGGTCCAAAAAATTTGAGATTTGGATCATTGGTTTGGTACTTAGGTGAATTCTTGGTAATTATCTCCAGACTTACCAAAACTTGGCATTTTGGTTTGGATTTTGGGATCAAAATGAATTGACACTTCATGGCTAGACTTTGTTTGATGTTCTGAGCCAAATGATGTAATTTTTTCTCTCATTGGGCAAAAAGGTACATGGATCACAATCCATGTTGGGAAGGATATCGGTGTAGCATTTTGCACACATGTTTAAATAGGTCTTTCTAGCACACTGGTGAATTTTTTTCAAATTCGGAGTTGTTTTTCTGTGTTTACTCAATTTTCCAATTTATGGTCATGTTCTCCTTGTCTTGACCATATTGATTTTTTGGAACCATTTTTGGGCACTGTCTTTGATTGACATTTGATAATGCATTGACTCTAGATGATTTGTGCCTAAAAACCATTGTTTTGCCTATCTCCTCTCCAAATTTCATTAGTTTTCATATCTTAATGTTTATATCACCTGCGGTTTGAACCGTTCTTCATTCTGATATTTGATCGACAAATGGCCTTTAATCTACACTTTTGCTCCTTCAAAAGTTGGCTCAAAATCTGTTATGTGCCAAACCTTTTTATATTTGCCATGTTTGAAGCCCTTGCTTTGAAGTTTTGGCGTTTGCTCTCAGTAGTCAATTCCGGCTTTCTTGGCTCGAATTATCAATTTTTGTTGATTATTTGTCCTTTTTAGTTTCTTAGTGCTAAAAAATAAAAGAAAATTACCCACAATTATTATTAATTGGCCAAAATTTTACCAAAATTATTGTAATCACTCATACATACATATTCTTAACCCAACATTTAGACGGTGTCAATATGGCTCATGATTATGCCTGCTAAGAGTTAAAAAGCTCTGAAAAATTGATAAAGGAAAATAAAAAGAAACAAAATAATATATACAAAATGATGATGAGTATCTTGCTGCTTTTTGCCCCCTCTATAATGAGTCTTCGTAGACGAACATGTGCTAAAGTGCATGGGTATGAAGTAAGTGTCTATGCATAGCCGTATATTGTTGTACTATTATGTGAATGGAAAATATGCATGGGGTAACAAAGTGATGTGCAAGATATGGGTTCTGAACCATAAGTTTAGGGGCTTTCGATGATGAGATTAGTTTGAAGCTGCGTTGTCCGAACAGAAGAAGTTGTAGAAGACATGCTAGTTCTTTGACAAAGGCACCTAGAAGTTTTGACACTACATTGTCTTTTGATTGAGGGCTCTGTTTTGGATGCCACTAAAATTTCTTTGATGTGGCCGTCAAGTTTGACTCATCCAATGAGTGAGTCGGTTTTTGTTTCAGTTTCCAAATGACTTCTTTTGGTTGTCGATGGTGTGATTGTATAGATTGTGTTTGCTTGACAAAAGTTGTAGCTTTGGGTGGTTTGTTGGGATTAGGGTTTGATTGATGCTGCAGAGGTTGACTTTTAGTACAATATCATTTTGGTATCCATAATTTCTGTGGATGGGTTTGCATAATGGACTTTTTCACCCAGATTTTCTTGATCACCTTTTGAGACCTGCGCGGTATTGGGATAGGGTTTGATTGAAGAGACTCCCATAGGTAATCTGGTTGTACAAATGGTGTGGCAAAAGATTTGTCATCTAGCATGAGTTGTAAGATATTATCCTGCCAATTTTTTGTGGCTTTATAAGTGCGCATCCATGGCACTCCAAGAATAATTGCTTCATTAAGGTCTGTATCCGCAACCACATGAAATTGATGAGGGTAAACTATTCCATCAATAGTTATTGGTAAATTGATATGTCCCAAACTGTTCATTATTCCTTTATTGGCCACTTTGAATCCAATAGTAGTTGGCATTAAAGGTTCCTTTGTCAATTTTATGAAGGTGGAGTAGTTCACAATATTTGCTCTTGCCCCAGTGTCCACTAATGCTCGCTCGGTAGTACCATCATTAAGTTGTAACAAAGTTTGTAGATCGATGCCACCTAACCATGTAGGCTCCATCTGTATAGATGCAATTGGAGGAGAATTGATGCAATTGTTTTGTTCGCAATTTCTTTGAAGGTTTGCTAGCTCCTTCCGCTTTTATATTATGATCTTGGCCTCTTCCTTAGCCTGCTCTTGAATATCATGGGCTCGACTTCTTCTTTGATCTACTGCATGAATTGTTTGGAGTTCTTCTGGTGTTAGTGGAAGAAAATATCTCTTTAACTTGCAGCCACTCATCCAATTAGGCTTTTGTGCGTTGGCATTCATCACAACTTTTAACATATGCCTCCGCGTCTCTGAATAACGTTGGCCACCATATTCTTGCATGAAGTACTAGCCTTATAGTTTTATCAGTAGGGAAATGTCCCATTGGCTGGCCCGAGTGTACTTGTTCTAGGATAGAGAAGTATTCAATTTCATTAGCACACAATTGTAATTGATCGTCCCTTCCCCGCCTGTACACTTGGTTTGCAATTAGCAAATAGTTATTTGCCTTTGACCTCTACAGTTCTCATTCATGCCTTACCCCATCCCTCTGGGAAAGTCTTGGTTTTTAAGTACTCCATTTGGACGCTTGTATTACTCGAAATAAAATGGCATGTTCTACTGGCAAGTGCTTTTTACAAGTTTCACATGATTTTACATAATTATGGACACTGTTTTCCATGTTTTGCCAATAGACCCTAAGTCTTTGTAGTCTTTGATATGTTTGTTTTTTTCCATTGTGAAACCCAGTGTGTTGTATATGAGCATCTTTGAGGTAGTATTCATTCTCATTTGGCTGTACACATAGTCGCAAAATCTTGTCTATACCCTTCTTGTAAAGTCATCCGGCCAAAAGCTGGAGATTTCTCGTTTGATGTATGATTGATGGCTGTCTTTCTACCTGTAATGATCCTATGGTGAGTAGAGGGATGATCGCTTCACTCCACCTTGGAACCATTTCAATGTTAAACAAGTACGAATCTGGAAGATCATCATCAACACCTTCAAGTGCTTCCCCATGGAACAATCTCAAAAGATGATCTACCCCTGTGTGCATACTCCCCTTTTTTACAACTATTGTGAAATCAAATTCAAGCAATATTATAAACCAGAGAACAATCCTTCCAATGTTGCAAGGTTTATTTACCATATATAACAGTGTTTGGTGATCTACAAAGAAAACAAACTTATTTGCAAGAAGGTAATGTCTAAATTTTTTGATAGCATATATCATTCCTAAACCTTCTCTCTTAGTAGTGGTATAATTTTTCTTTGCATTGTTTAGCTGCCTATTAGAGTAGCAAATGGGAAAATCCATTTTCTTCTCTCCTGGCTGGGCTAATATGCACCCAATGGCATAGCATGACGCGTCTACATCAACATGGAAGATCTTGTTCCAATCAAGGGCCTGCAAAATTGGAGCAGAAATTAACCCCTGCTTCAATTTGTGAAAAGACTTTTCACATTCTTTCGTCTACTCAAACTTAGCGATGAGGGCATACAGAGGTTTAGTTATTATGGCATACATGTATATGAAGTGCCTATAATATCCATAATGACCCATAAATGCTTGCACTTCCTTTGTTTTTGTTGGTCTTGACAGTGCAACAATTATTTGTATCTTATCTTGATAAGTGGAAATCCCATTTTTGGACACAATGTGTCCCAGGATTTTACCTTGTCTTACCATGAAGACACATTTTTTCGGGTTTAAGCAAATGCGATAACTTCTGCACTTTTTAAAGACTTTCTCTAGGTGTGTTATGTGCTCACTTCTGAACTCGGAATGAACACAAAGATCATCCATATATATCTCTAAAAGTTGTTTGAGATATTCCTTGAATGCATGACTCATTAGTCTTTTAAAGGTGGCACGGGCATTCGGTAGGCTAAAAGGTATTCCCCTGTATGAAAATATTCCCCACTCTATTGCAAAAGCTATCTTATGTTGATATTCTAGTTTTATGGTCAACTGGCTGTAGCGTGAGAATCCATCTAAAAAACTGTAGGCCTCCTTCCCCGCTACTCTCTCGATAACATGGTCTGTTATTGGTAGTGGACACTGGATAGTTGTCCTTGATGGTGGCAGCATTTACCTATTTGAGGTTTACACATACCCGTAATTTACCATTCTTTTTTAGTACTACCACAATTGGTGACACCCAATCAGTGTGTTCAATCTCATAGACAAACTCCGCATCCCTTAGTTTGTCCATCTTCTCCTTATTTTTTCTTGCAAAAGTCTCATTGTTCGTATAAGGACATTGTCTACATGGTCTGGCATCACTTTTAAGGGGTATCGTGTGTTGGAAGATTTGTGGATCTATTCCCTTTAGGTCTTTGTATGACCAAGCAAACACATCTTTATATTGTCTGAGTGTTGCTATCAATAGACGCTGTTCTTCTTCCGTGAGGTCCATGGCAATGTATGCAGGTTTAGGTTCCTAGCCTGGTTCTACTAAATTTATACATTTGGCTTTTTCAGGTCCATCATATGAGGTTCCAGGCTCTTTCTGGTCTCGTTTGGGTTTTCGCACTACAACTTTTTTGTCTTGAATAGTATACCTTTTGTAGTGGGAAGCTGCATCAAACTTATCATTGTTCGATTCATCGTTGGTTTCCAACTTGGTTGTCCAAACTTCTTTCAAAGCTTGTTTCAATTCATTGTATTTGTGTTTGCGCTCGGTTTTGGATAATTTCGTTGACTTCTCCAAGACACTTTCAATTTGTGGTTTTTGTTTGTTCTTCTTCTCCAAGTTTTTTTTAGTTGAGTTGAGTTTCATGAACCTCTTTGATATCTGATCTTTAAGGAAATCAATTGCTTCAACCAACCTTAAATACTGCGTTTTGTTCGGTTAAAAGAGGTACATAATTTTCTTTTGTCTTATTTCGTTTTTTCATGCATGTATTCAAATATCTACGCTGTCTTCAAGGATTTTGGTTTGGAAAATCATAGTAGATCACCTGTCGATCTTTATTTTTGATGTCTTGGTTTGAGCTGCTGGAAAGCTCGTCGTCTGTGTTGTCCTCCAAAGGCTTGTCCATGGAGTCTTGGAATGTTTCCTCATCAGTTTGACCAATGTCCCTTATGGAGATCTCATCCACCATGCGTCGGCAGCTTGCAACTCTCTCCTTGTTAGGGACGTCAGATTGGATTTTGGACTTAAGATGATATCCATCTCTGGAATGGAATGATATCATATTCTTCCTCATCAAAAAATTTAGTCAGGGTCATTTCATTCACACACACATCAAGAGTGGCCAGCATTTGCTGCCATCCAAACGTTTCGAACATTTCTTCCGGAAAGGCTCTGGTACATACGCCTCATCTTATACGGACCTATTGTAAATACAATCCTCTTTTTTCAAACTGCCGTCCTCAGAAGCTCCACTCGTCCAATTTTGAGCTTTGTTTTGCAGCCAAGCAGGTATTTCTCCTTCCTGATTAGTTGTGGAGTGTAATTCTTCTCATGGGGTTTGTTCCACATCTCTATATGTGAGGTCCCTAACCCCGAGAAGATTGGGGCGACTTTAATAGATGGCCTTCCTTTATTCTCCTTTTCCATTGACGACACCCTACTCTGTTTCCACAAAGTAGAGATACGAGCAATAGAAGAGAGGAAGTCCTCTATCCATCATTTACGTGGTTATAAGGGTCATACGCCAAAAGCCAGGTCGATAAATCTAGGATTCTAATGAAGCTATTTCCTAACGTAAAGATGAAATCCCATTGACATATTTAGAATCCATAAACAACGTCTTTTTCCCCACGTTTAAGAGGCACGACCGTCATCCATAAACCATAAATACGATATGAGACTTAGTCTAAACTAGATAGTAATCTTGTGTCACGTTGATCTGGGCCATCTCAACTCTTGGCACAATGAATCTTTAATTTCACTTTTCTTAATAAGGAGTGGAGAGTTTTTCGATTAATCAAGACCACCCATCCTTGACTGGCAACCTGAGCCAGCCCCCACTTTCTACCCCACACTCACACTTTTTACCACACTGTTTAACATATACAAACAATGTTCCTTAATCAATTCCAAACACAGGTTCTTTTATACAGCCCTTCAAACAATACCAGAACAATTCAAATAAGGCCTAATGAAAACAACCCTATAATTCAACAAAAATAACTTTTCCAATTTCTCATGAGTTTGCCGCTACCTGCGGACTTCCTCTGTCTAACCAACAAAGCCTTTGCAAAGGATTTATTCGCTAACCGCGAATTGGGCAACCTTTCCATCTCGCTAACCGTGAGGCATCCTGCTACCCGCGAGGCATTTTGCTAACCGCCAGGCATCCCGCTACCTGCGAGGTATCCCGCCAACCGCGAGACATCTTCTCGCTACCCGCGAGGAACAAAAGATATTCTTTTAAAAATTCTTCTCTTTAAATGATTCTTCAAACATAATCAAACAATTCTTCATATCAATCAGAATCCACTTATCAAACAATAACAATTTATTAAGCATAACAATTCAACAAACAGTGACAATTTATCAAATAGTTCTTTTACTAATCTATGAAAACATATGCTTGTTTCTTGTGATAGAATTACGTTTCTTGGACAGTTTAAGGGGTTCCCTATGATTAGCTTCCCAAGTCAAACATGAATAGCAATGCAGAATTATAAATTTGTCTTACCGGATTTGGAGCGCGTGCGGCTAACTCCTGTGCTGGAGGTTGGAGGCTTCAACTTCTTCTTCGGTTGATGCTTTGCATGAGATACGTTAGGAGTAGACACCTTTCTTCCCACCTTCCTTGGTGGTGCAACGGCATGGGCATCCTTATTCGCGTTACACGCTTCGGAGCCATAGCTTTGGAATAGAGAAAAGAAAAGCGCGTTGTTGGAGAGAGAGAGAGAGAGAGAGAGAGAGAGAGAGAGAGAGAGAGAGAGAGAGAGTTCACAAACCGAGAGACGGCACGTTGACGATTGGAGATGGAGATGGCTTGAAGGTGAGAGGTTAAGGGAGAGAGACTTCCTCCGACGCATCGTTGCAAGAGAGCTTCCGCTTCTGTAGATGTGTGTGTTCAAAGTGAGAGGAGAAGGGTCCTTTATAGAGGCTCTATGGGGGTGCTAAGAATACTGAGAAGGTTTCAAGAATAGGAGAAAGAAAAGCTCGTGCGTCGTCGCGGCTCTTTAGAAAAAAAATAAAAAAATAATAAAAAAAATATTTTTTTGACGCTCGCGAATCTTATGCGTGATTTTTAAAAAGCTCTATACTTACAAGTTCCCATTCTATCTTGAGAGAGAGAAAAAAAGAAGTATTCTAATTTTGACTCACCTCTCTTTCTTTCCTAAAAATACTATCTCTAAGCTTTTTCTTCACACATAGACTACGTTCCCACATAAACCTATTGTTCCACATAAAGAAAGTTCATAAATAAATAAATTTTGAATCCGATTTTCAATCCGAATGCTTTGATAAACTCATGATGACTCACAAAATTTGAGAATCTCAATTACTTTGCAAAATAACTGAAATGACTTATATGGATAAATGTTGGGTACATTACACTATAACTTTGGTTTGTGACACTGATCTTCCTAGTGACATCCTTGTGTCTTAGGTAGATATAGTCATAGCCCCAATCTTGTACCATTTTGAGCTGACACATAAAAAATCTGCCCAATATGATAACAAAATTGCTTCTCTCATCGAAATTCATAATATCAAATGTGTGCTCATATGCGATTCCGCAAGAGGTTACTACGATTTGCTCCAAAATGCCAATAGGTCTCTCCCGGTACCCATCTTGCTAATTGAAGTTTCATTCTAGTTTTCCTTAAAGCAGGCTTTTCCCATTTTTCTCACATTGCTTTGGTAGCTATGGCAATTCTTGCTCCACTATCCAATATAGCAATATATTTTTACTCCTTGGTACTCCACATGCAAGGTAGTATTCCCTTCTTCTCCTTCGCAATAATCTCCCACCTTATTCACAGGTACTGGCTCATGCTCAGTATGTTTCGAGGGCTGGTTATTCAGTGGTTTTGGAGAAACAATTGGTGGCGGAATTCCCAGCCCTATTTTTTCCAATTTTTCTCCAACTTGCTCCCCTCAGATAGAGTTAGCATACAACAGATAGGAGACGACATCAACAGATAGGAGACGACATCAACTCATGAAGAGTTTTGGTATCCATAATGTTAAGACTAGGTCTCCATTGAGATGGCACGTTTCTTACTTTTGATCTGGTTTCATGGTTGCTTATGAATGAGGGTAATGTTTTCAATGACTGAGGTTTGCTGTCTTTTGACATTTCTATACCTGCATCACCATACAGTGATCTGATATCATTTGGGTAAAGCTCATGTTCGAGGTGGATCTCAATGATAAGAGCTGACTGAAGTGTTGTGCTTCCATCTTTCCCGTTTCTGATATCCTCCCATAGATCCTATGGCCATGGTTCTTTTACTTCAGAAACTGGCATAGGTGCCTGTGAATACACCCCATCTCTTGTATTGGCTGCCATCCTTGTATCCAAAGGTGTTTCATCTATCGAATCCTTTTTGGTCTCCGTCTTTGATCCCTCGCTCCTTTGACTCTTGGAGTTTTTGGTGGATTAAAACCTCAGTCCCAAGAGCAGTACAAACAGGTGGTTCCATAAGAGCTTGTGCTGTCTAGATGAGCTCCTTGCACATCTTTAACCTCTATTTTTCCAACCTTGGGTGAGGATACGTTAGCCATCTGTGCTCCTGGGTTTGGTTGGGCTTTAACCTAACTTCATAAGCTTTCAAGATTGCATCCAAAGGTTCAAAGACCTTGTCTTTTCCTTGTCCTTTTGTCTAAATGTATAGATTTGGAAGACCGTATTATGCTTAATTCCTCTCTTTGGGAACTCTTCAACAAATTCTCGGAGAAGTTGCTCGATACTTGGGAATTATCGGTGTTTAACGGTTGGAACTAGGTCAAGGCCTTTCCTTCTAGGGTCAATCCAAATCCTTCATATTGATTATGGAAATTGGTTACCTGTTCAACCCTCAAAACTTGTTTGAAGATTGATACATGAGCATACGGATCTCTCAATCCGCTATACTTTTGGGTTACGCATTTTGCCACTTGAGATGGTTGCATGTGTCTAGACTCCGCAACCATCCTAACCATCCATGATCCTCCTGATGAGGTCTGTCTAGGTTCATATTCTCCTCTTGGAAATAGAATTGGTATCCTCTCCTCCATACGTTCCTCTCGAGTAATCGTAGGGGGATTCTAGTTGTGTAAGTCAAATCAGGTGCTACACTGCCCCTGTGTGTGTTCATAGGATCTCTAGATCCTGTTGATCCCATGGGCCCTGTATTCAAGAATACCGGGTGCCCAGATGAATCTTCCACTCTAGTTCTTATTGGACTTACATACCCAGTTTATGGTCTTGTTTGAGTAGTCGTGTTTTTAACTTCTTCTGAATTTACATAGCCACCAAATATGTATATTGCTCTGGCTCCTTACGATCCATAGGAGAGTATTTTTGGCCCAGCTTATCCATTATGACCACTTGGAATCCATTATGACCACTTGGATAATTCTCACCTCTGTGTATGTAAACACGTATAATTTTTTGCGGTCAGTCAGCTCCTTGATGTGGGGTTCATTGCATCTATAATAGAGTGTCTGTTCTCCATTATTGAATTTGTATAGCCCCACATAAGAGTTGTCTATATTAAGACACTCCGTCTCATTAGTGCGCCTAAGCACAATGTTTATTTTGTCCATTTTGGGTGATTTATCTACAAATTCTTTGCCTACCTTGTCCTTGGTGCCAGTCAATCCCCATTTGTCCACAATAAAAGGGTTGTGAACGACTAGGTACATCATCCCCTCTCGGTCAAAGTATCTGTCTTCGTCATAGTCCACACCTACAAGGCCTTGAACTCGCTTGGCTTGTTTTCCAACTTAACACAGTAGCGGTCTATTCCATCCTTATAGATCTTGGCTTTAAGTACATTCTCAAATTGAAATTTTAGATACAACAAGTTTACATCAGATGCAAGTTGTGAAGGACCTGCCCCCATGGAGGTTCCGTCCTAGGGTTCACCTTGTTGGATTCCTCAGTCATTACGTTGTATGATCTTTCTGATGAGGTAGCAGAAAAACTGTCCTTTATGATAGCTTCTAGAGAATGTAGTGGTCTTTAATTCATGCTACCTTTAGTTGAGTAACTGCTCACTTGGTCTATAAAATTGGGATTCCTATTTTGGTACAATCTTCCTGATCGCAAATACACGAAGAATTGATCTTACAAAATCCAAACATTGGCTGATTTGAATCCCCTGATTTGGTCTTACTTGTTGAGTTGTACTCTCGAGCACTTGTAACTTGTTAAATTCTTTTGATGGCTATGAGTTTACATCCGCTCTTGTTAGTGCAAGCTTTCAATCAACAAAGTTTCATTAGATACTTATTTACTCCACAATTTAGCTCACATCATCAACAATTTAGGTCCAATTTCAACTTTGAAAAAGCCACCAGGGTCCTGGGGACTATCACTCTTTTTGGTCAAAGTCTGCTCTTATTCTGCCTCAGAGGAACATGGATCACAATCCATGTTGGGAGGCCAAACTAAATTTTCTTGGTATCAACATGATTAGCGTGATTAAGAGGTCCTATTGTATCATTTTTTTTGAGAAAGGTCAGTTTTGGCACCTACTCAGAACGCTTGGCAATTTTGGACTTTTGGCTTGATTTTGGATATTCCACTTCAGTTTTGAAATGATCACTAGAGTCCCTGGAATGTTCCTTAGATGTGGTGTAAGTTTCACATCAATCTATGCTAGAGGAATATGGATTGCAATCCATGTACCTAGTTGGCAGATTGAGCCGAGACTTAGCATACACCTTGCTTTTGGCTACCTGATGTAAGATTTAGAGTTTTTGAAGAATTTGGACTTTTCTAGATCAACTAAGAGTCAATCCTCGTGTCTGTTCTGGTGGTTTCCACCTTGAGATGTTTTATGCCCTTTTGACCCACTTTTTGAACTTTTTTTGGCACTAGTTGTTTAGAGAAAAGTACCTCAAATCTTATCACTTGTCCACCTGTCATATATCAGATCAAAATCCCCAGAAGGTACATGGATCATGATCCATGTTGGGCATCATTTTGACATGAAGATTTAATGAGTTTGTATTAGTGATTATGGTGATACTTTTCACCTAATCTTTTTGGATTTGACCCACTTTTTTCAGGTCAAAAACAAGATTTTGTGGCTGCTTTGCGGATTTTTTGTATAAACATCTATTTTTTTTGGTTTTTTGGTTAGGTTTTTTCACTTTTTTTTTTGTTGTGGACCCTTTAGAAAAAGTTTTTTTCTCAATTCTCTGGAGTGTTCAAATCAATTGTCCTGTACAAATGTCAACCAGGTACATGGATCGCGATCCATGTTTGGAAGCATCTGATGATGAATTTCCTCCTGCTATTTTCTTACATTTAGTTGAACCCAATTTTCACCTCTTTTTGAATTTGGACAAACAAAAGTTCAATTTCCCCCAAATTTTCTCAATTTTCATGGTTTTGTTCAGCTTAGCCCAATTCCTTGATTTGGGTGTTCTTCTAGCACCCTATATTTGACCAAACTGAGGATTCTAGTGTCTGAGAGCCAGTTCTCAGTGATGGAGACAACTCCTACTTATTTGGCCAAAAAGGTACATGGATCGCAATCCATGTTGGACAGGCAAATCAGAAGAAATCTACTCAGTTTGTCTCTTGCAAGCTTGTATATCCCCTTTTGCCAAGTTTTGTTGAGTTTAGTTTAGCTTTGAAGCTCTCACCATCAATTTTTCAACTTTTCAGAGTTATAGTCTTCGGCCCCACAATAAGGTTTTGGACAGTTTATACTCTCATTCTTTTGGCCCCAATTGATGGTGGAATTTGTTACTTAACCTACTCCTATAGACATAAGTAGATGCACAAACGTAAATGAATTTAACAATACAAAAACAACAAAGAAATGTATGGTGAAACAATCCTTTCTAAGTATGAGAAAATAAAAGAACGAAATACTCTTTTGTACCTCACTCACAAATTTCTTTGCTCATCAGGAGTAGTGGTCCTGGCCTCCAGTCTCTACTAAGCACTAAATCTACGTCTAACTGCTTTACTGTCTAAGTGTAAATGGAATGGGTGTCAAAATCTTTGGAAAGGATTTATCGTACAACTAGGTCACTCACCACCTAAGGATTGACTTCCTCGACAACGGCGCCAATGTTAGCGGGTTGCCGCAACGGACGTCTGTAGCATAGCTTTTTGGTACTAACATAATGTCAATATGCAAGGAAGTGACATGGGATGGGTCTTGAAGACTCAATGAGATTGTCACTCTCACTAAAGTGAACCTAAAGGACTATCTATACGTCTGCAATAGCAAATCAACCAATTCCTAGTCCAAAAATCAATCTATATCCAATCTCACCGCTCTAGGTCATCACGCTTTTTCAGCATCCAAACAAATATGGAATGCAACAAAACTTAAGGAGAGGTGTTACAATACCTAAGGGCATATTCCTACCAAGTTTGCAGTCATCTGGGAAGGTACATAAATCACAATCCATCACAAAAAATGTATAAAAAACTGAAACATAACTACACAGAAAGGTTCCCTTCAAGGTTAGAAACACACTTCCAAGGTCAAAACATCGAAGAATAACCATTTAAGACCTCAAATTAATGCATTTAGCTCACAGACAAGATGTCGTGAACTATTATAGAATTGAGAATGATTACACTTAGATTAAAGAGCAAGAGACAAGGAGCACAATGTGCTATTCGGAATGATTATAGAATTGAGAATGATTACACTTAGATTAAAGAGCAAGAGACAAGGAGCACAATGTGCTATTCGGAATCGAATTCTGGTTACCAGACAAGGAGAAAGGTTGATTACAGTTTGCAGCCGCAAAGAAGCTCTTAGTCAATGTCCAAGAAATCCCAAGATAATGATAATGTGTGTTACAAAACTAAGGGTTTTGACTTAGAAACTTGAGGTCCTTTCCCACGGCCATTCGGCCACTTACATGGTTTGTAGGCTCAGAGAGACTAAGAGGGAATCATATACTATATTACAATTTGAGAGTCATCATCAACAGAATTACACATTTTCTTTTGAAAAAATGATTGAGTACAACAAAGTTTGGTGTATATCTGTCTTTTAAGTGACATTTTGCTGTATCCACTAAACAGACTCATTCCTAGCAAGTTGATAGGTAAAGAGAGGCCAACTGGTCCACACGAGTTGCACCTGTACTCAATGTGAAGCTTGAAGGAAAGCATGAGGTAGAATAAATGGTCTCTATAAATGTGGATTTGCAAGACCATATGTCTATTACCATATACATGTGGTAGTGATGTGTGTGAACACACTAGGATCGTCGAGGCATTTTTTCCCTCTTTAGGAGGTTTTTTCCCGCGTGCATTGTATATATGCCCATCACTCTAGGGCTATCTATATTTCCATTGCACACTAAGTAATATACTCTCTATTGTGTGCCTTGAGCTTCCTTTTTCTTCTCCAAGCTGTGTGTATTTTTGTGCAACCCTAATTCCAACAATTGGTATCACAGTAGGTTGCATCCTCCCGGGCTTAGTCGCCAGCAGCTCCAGCACACGCTTGCTCACTTTCTCTGATTTTAGTGAGCTTTGTCAAGCGTTCACAGGCCGATAATTTTTTTTTATTCGGACTCGTTTTGGCCTTTGTTTCCACTATACGTAGTACTGCATAGGCTATTTTGTCATTTTGTGTAAAATTTTTGTCAGTGCTGTTTTCTGCATAGCAGGTGTCTTACAGTCTTCTACAGTTTGTGCTATATAGCACGTGTTGTTCCCACTTTGTTATCCTCTTTTTAGGTAGTTTTCACATCAGGTGCAACATTTACCATGGCTGACAACAACACAGACAAGTTCAAGATGTTTGCTACTGAGGATAGATTGGATGGGGACAATTACACTAAGTGGGCTTACATGATGCAACATGTTCTTGTGTCAAAGGGAGTTTGGAATATTGTGCAGGGATTCATGTACGTCTTGGTTCTAAGGATGTAGGTGATGTTCAAGATGTTGCGGGTTTTGTTGGAAGGATTGCTACTGTTAGAGTTGTTTTGCCTACGGTAGAACAAGCTCGTTGGGATGTAAAGGATGCACAGGATCATGCATTGATTGCATTGTGTGTGAAGCGCACCATTAGTCCTCACATTTGCTTTGCAAAATTTGCAAAATAGCCTTGAGATATTCTGGCTGGTCTTTATGCAACCCGCAATGAGGCAAAAAATGCATTGCTACGTAAAGAGCTAGAGTCAAAGATTATGCACGAGGAAGATGAAATGGACACTTTTCTTGCTGGTGTCAAGGATATCAATGAGAAACTTATTTCTGCAGGTGAAGTCATTTTAGATAGTTCCCTTGTGCTGACTGTTCTTGATGCCTTGCCAGATTCTTTACCCCATTCTTACTAGAATTTTTCTAGTACTTGGAGACTCATGACCCAAGGAAATCCTGAAGTTGTCAAGATTGATGCATTGTGCACATTGCTGTTGCAAGAGTCACTTTCTAGAAAAAACAGGACTAGACAACGTGTAGTTGAACAGGCTTTTATTGCTACTCAAAGAAAGGGTTGTAACAACAATGCAGCCACTTCTTGTGGTTCTTGTGCGAGTGGAAAATCATCTGTTCCTAATGCTTCTACTGGCAGCAATTCTTTTGAAAATTCTGGTGATAAGGGAAAAAAGAAGATGCATTGCCATTATTATTAAAGCTAATGATCACTTGATCAAGCAGTGTCCTAAGCTGAAGGCCAAAGAGGCAAAGAAGAAAGAGGGTTGTTCCACTGCAAATGATGGTTCCACTACAAATGTAGCTATTGTTGAGTCTTCTGTGAAGGACACTGTGACGCTGATGTTGATGCAGAATGGGCTTTTAGTGCAGAGTGTACCTATAATCTTGTTTTCCATGATGCATGCATGTCAGTTGCTGCTGTGCAGATTCATATGTGTGGTATTTTGATAGTGGTGCTACAAAGCATTTACCTCACATCATGATTTGTTCACCTCTCTTGAGCCTGTCCCTCATGGGAATTCACTCACTTGTGCCAACAATGCCTCTTATCCAGTTCAGGGAGTTGGAAGATTGTGCTTACTACTGCAAATGGTAGTTCTTTCACACTTGTTGATGCACATTATGTACATGGGATCAAGAAGAATATTTTGTTTGTATGTGCACTTGCTAGAATTGTTCTTGTAGTCAAATTTGTGGATGACAGATATATAGTACATGATCTCAATTTCGGTGATGAAATTGTTGCATCTGGCATTTTATGCCATAAGCTGTATAAGCTCACTTTGTATGACAAATGTGGGTAGAATTTTCCAAATGCAGTTTTGGATTCAAAGGCTATTTTAGATGCAAAACTTTGGCATGCACGTTTTGGTCATCTGAGTTTTGTCAGTTTGCTGCGTTTACAAATATCTGATATGGTTGCTTATTTGCCTCCTCTTGAAGCACCTATCAAACATGTTTGTGAAGGCTGTATTTTGGGTAAGATGCATCGTTCAAAGTTTCCAAAGGTCGGTTCAGTTAGGGCCACATGTAGGTTGCAGCTTGTGCATAGTGATGTTTGTGGGCCCATGCAAATTCCGCCCTTGGGCAATTACCTTTACTTCATGACTTTCATTGATGATTACTCCAGGCATGCATGGGTATTTCTGCTTAAAGAGAAGTCCGTTATGTGCTTCAAACAATTTTTGGCTATGGCTGAAAATGTCTCGAAATGTACTATGGGCACCCTCCATTCCGTTCGAGGGGGGGAGTATATGTCTCATGAATTCAATGCATTTCTGGCTCGTCATGGAATAAAACACCAATGTACAGTGCCTTATACGCCTCAACAAAATGGTGTTGCTACAAGGAAAAACATGTCACTTACGGAAATGGCACGATGTATGGTCAAACGTCAAGATTTTCCACATTCTTTTTGGCTTGAGGCCATCATGTGTGACACTTATGTACTTAACATGTGTCCTCCGAAAGCTTTGAAATCTATAATTCCATATGAAGCATGGCATGCTAGAAAGACTTCTATTGAGCACATGCATGTTTTTGGCTGTTTGGCATATGCTATGGTGCCACAAACACAGCGCAAAAAAATTGAATGATAAGGCTGTCAAATGTATTTTTGTTGGTTATAGTGCTAAAAGCAAAGGTTACAGGTTGTATCATCCGCAAACAAAGCATATTCTGGTCTCACCAGATGTAGTGTTTGTGGAAAATTCTGTTCAACCCTTGGTGTCATGTACTAGAGATAGTAATGTAAGCTCACAGGACATTTATGACACTTTGTTGCCTCTTTTTAGTGGTGGAAGTTCCAATGTAGATTCTAATGGGGCAAATGTACAGCCTATGGGGGTTTCTAAAAATGTAATAGATCAGCCTATTACTGATGTAAATGTACATGATGTAATTGATAAGGAAAGGGCTGAAAATGAGCAGTTATAGGTATGCCAAAATGGATGGTGCATACATTGCATGACAGTAAATTGGATGCACCTTTGTCTAGTCGTACTCGTTCAGGCTCTTGCCATGAATCTTATGCATCAAATTGTTATGCTTTGGTTGTGTCTAGCTTACATGATGTTGAGGAACCTCTCTCTTTTGATGAAGCACAGAATTCAAAAAATTGGATGGCTGCCATGCAATCAGAATATGATGCACTTGTAGAAAATGACACATGGACTTTATGTGATTTGCCTCTTGCCTTGTGTTTGAAAAGTTGCATAGAGAGATTGCTATGTAAGTTTGGACTTGAGGATTGCAAACCTATTGCCACTCCCATGGTTGAAATTCAGTCTTCATGATGTTGGTGATCCTGCAGATGTCACTCTTTAGCAAACTGCTGTTGGATGCCTTATTTATGTATGCAACACGAGGGCTGATATTTAGTTTGCAGTCTCATAGGTCAGCAAATTTATGCATAGCCCAGGGTCTAAGCATTGGCAGGTTGTCAAGAGGATTTTCTTCTATTTTAGTGGCACTTTACATCTTAGCTTGTTTTATCCCAAGGGGGGATCATTGCCGCCAGACTTACATGCTTTTTCGGGCTCAGATTGGGCTAGTTGTTTTGACACGCGAGTGTCCACAAGTGATTTTTGTTTCATGCTTGGTAGTTCATGTATATGATGGTTGAGCAAGAAGCAATCTACTGTGGCCACTTCTAGTTGTGAGGTGGAGTACAGGGCAGTCTTCACAGCAACGGTTGAGTGTGTATGGCTCATACGCCTTATGGCTGATTTGGGTGTTGTACAAGACACTGCCAACACTATCTACACTAACAATCAGAGTGCATTGGTAGTTGTGAGGAACCCACTTTTTACTACTCACACAAAGCACATTGAGGTGCATTACCACTATGTTAGAGAGAGGCTCTCATCAGGAGAGATCAACTTGGCTTATGTGCCAACACAAGAAAATTTTGTAGATCTTTTCACACAGGCATTGTCTCATGAGAAGCTCGAAGCTTTCTACAAAGCTTTGGGCTTACTCCCCTTTGTGGACTGATCATGTCCTTAGAGCATGGCAATTCCCTTTACTCATGTGCCAGCTCTCATTCACCACATCACTCTAAGGGGAATTTATTACCATATACATGTGGTAGTGATGTGTATGAACACATTAGGACCACCGGGACATTTTTTCCCTCTTTAGGAGGTCCCCCCCCCCCCCCCTCCCTCCCCAATGAATTGTATATACACCCATCACTCGAGGGTTATCTATCTTTCCATTGCACACTAAGTAATATACTCTCTATTGTGTGCCTTGAGCTTCCTTCATCTTCTCCAAACTGTGCGTGTTTTCTTGCAACCCTAATCCCAACAATATCAACAACAAAGAAAATGGTTAGCACCTTCAGTGAGAGGGCTCGGGAGAATAAAAAGCATCTATTGAGAATGAATGTAGACTTGGAGGTAGCAAAGAGAGACATGCACAAACATGAAGGTCTCTCGGATGGCATAGCTAGATTCTCAGTGCCAATTACAAGCAATAGAGGCAGCAGATGAAACTGTAAATAGGAAGAAAATCATAAGTCTACATGCTAACATTAAAGCTGTGAAGAATGTTTAACATCTTTTGGGAGCTTCAAAGCTGCATGGCTATGAGAAGCGTGCGACAAGTCGCCAATTTTGCTTGTGGGTTCTTGCAAAATGATTTGTTCATATTCAAGGGGATCTAAATACTTTCATATATTGGGTTTCTTATGTGCACATAGAGAGGGATAGGGTGCAAAAATTTCTTGAGCAAGATGTCCGCAGGCTGGAGTTCTGCAAGAACATACTTAAAAAGTTGGGGCAAAATCATGTATATCAAGTAATTGTTGATGCTACACAATGAATGTGTCCACCCTTAGTTTTCAAGAAGTCTCTATCAATTGGTATGCTCATTTGAACTTTGTCTTGCTTTAAAAGGTAGTAGAATGCACCTAGACATTGTTGAGGGTTGCACCTAGTGACATAGAAATCACCTCTTAATTGGTGGAAACCACCCAATTGGCATTGGTGGAAGCCACCTTGGACCTATCAAAAAATGTTCCTTGGGATGAGAAACCATAAGCTTGGGATAAATAGAAAACATCATCAGACTTGCTAAAGACCACAATTGCCTGCACTATTAATCAAGGACGGAAAGGGTAGTGACCTAGTAGAAAATAGTCTAGGAACCATAGCAAGAGATTGTCTCTACCATTGTAATGGTAGTAACCAATATAAACCATCTTGGATATGGTAGGAACCTAATTGCTAGAAGAAACCATTATGAACTGCTTGAAAGAAAATGGAAAGTGGTAGAAACTAGGTAGATACTACCTTAACACAAAACTACCCACCAATAAGAAAGTAGGTGGGTTTGAAGACTCTATGGATTGGTAGAAACCATCCTGACATTGGTAGAAACCATCCTGGCATTGGTAGAAACCATCGTGGCATTGGTGAAAGCCACCCATGGAGTGTGATAGAAACCATCTTGGCACTGGTCGAAGCCACCTTGGACATGCAAGAAATGATCCTTGGGATGGGTAGAAATCATACGTTTGTGATGGGTAGAAGACTTGCAAAGAACCATAAATGGATGCACTTTGAACTAGTAAAGGAAAGGGTAAAAACCATTGACTTGGTAGAAACTTGTCTACGAACCATACTAGGGCATTTTGGACATATTTCTACTAGTTTCATAGTAGGAACAAGTAGAAACCATTTTGGACATGATAGAAACCTAATTGATGGAAGAAACCATTTTGAAGTTCTTGAAAGTAGATGAAAAGTGGAAAAAACAAGCTAGACATTATCTTTACATTGGTAGAAACCTATGGAAACTGGTAAAAAGTAGCCGAGGATTTCTCAATGGGTACTGTAGTCCTTGGTGGTGGAAACCACCAATACAATGCTGGAAACCACCAATATAGTGTTGGAAACGTCCAAGATAGTGGTGGAATGCATTTGGAAAGTGGTAGAAATCAATTAGGAAGTGGAAAGGAACACCTTATTATAGGCACAACATGACACACCACATGCCATGGAATCTTTGGACAAACCCAATAAGTCTTAAGTGGACATTTTTGGATGCACTTGTTGATGCATTTGTCTTATCCAAGCCTCCTAAGTATCTTGTGTAGGTGTTCATAAAGACTCTCAAGGTGGGTCATCACTCATGACTATTGGCACAGAGCATTGCAAGAGCTCTTTGAAGGATGGTGCAGATGGTTGATGTATGCATGACACCTGAATCAAGCAAGGTAAGAGCATCCTCTTCATCTTAGACAAGTGTGCCACTTTAAAACACTTGATGTTTGGACATTCCTAAACTAGGTTAAGCATGTTCTAAGAAGAGAAAACAGGCAACAATACCACATCCAAGGTTACAATGCCTTGGTAATGTATATACATGACAACAACAATTGCAACATCCATTTTTCCATATATCACACTATATAAATTGTAGCAGTTAATTACAAGTATCAAGAAGCATAGAAAATGAGATTAGCAATTTATTTTAATATTATGAATGTGCAACAACACGACATTCATTCCCTCTAAACCTGCACATCCTTGTATGTGAGAGGTTCAATCTTTATTTAAGTCAACATACATGTCAATTTCATTAGAGGATGGGGTTTAAGAGGGCCTCTTTGTTTGCCCCATGAGATTATAGAGGTGATTAACATTTTGATGAATAGGTTCATGACATGTGTGTAAGAATGGTGGGTGTGTAAGAGAGGTGTAAGAGCGGTCAAAGGATGCACTTCCCCCCCCCCCCCCCCCCCCCCCCCCCCCCCCCCCCCAACAAAAAAAGGGGGTGGACAACTTTATGATTTTTGGTCTTCCATACCTCCCACATAGGATCTCCAATTTGAGCAGAGATCATCGATCTATGATCTACACGTTGAGCTCTTTCCATAGATATGCTATGTGATATGATTTTTCTTGGTAGATTTTAAATTGTATTTCGGGCAAATTTTTGAATCCAAATAAATTAGCCGGTTTTATCTATTTGAATTTAGAAGTTGTCCTTTCATTTGCTTTCTTAATAATAGAGGTTTGACTCCCTTAAACTGCCAAATAAAGAGGCCATCCTAGACCCCATTCTCTTCCTAATGTTTCATTTTCAACACAGTCTAATGCATCATCTTCTCTATATTCATACTCATCTATAAGTTTTTCATCACAACTTCATTTTAATTTCTTGTGATTCAAATGGACTTTTTCTTGCAATTGGAATCTTGATTTTGTGTCCCATTCAACTCACGTAAAGTGTAAGTTGCATTCCTATGCACATGCTCAACACCATAAGACCAAACCATCTCTTTGAAATCTTTCTTATTGTTGAATGTTGGTTTTCAAGACTAGTGTCATAGACCAACACCCAATCACCTTCCTCAATAGCTTTAGGTATGAGCTTATGCCTCTTATCAAACCTTGTCTTCGCTCTTAAACCTTGCATCTTTTAATTGTGCTACTACAATCTCAATATCTTGGGGCCTTCCAAGGCAATACATTCCATGTGGGAATCACGTCCTCAATTGGCATTACATGTTTCTGTGCATACATCAACTCAAAAGCAATATAGCCACTAATTGAGCTATGAATTGTACAATTAGCCCATAAAGCATAAGGAAATAACCTAGACCACTCTCCCAATTTATCTTTGCAAGCCTTAGCCAAAGATTTAATGATAAGAAGATGCCCACGCTCATATTTACCATTCCCTTCAAGATTGTAAGCAGTAGTGAGACCAAGCTTAACTCCCAACCTAGAGAAAACCTCCTTGGTTTTGTCGACATCCAACTCACCTCTGTTTGCACTTCCCTTCACATCCATATCAACAAGTCACATATTCCAAGAGAAATTTGCATATTCCTTCCATGCTTAATGTTCTCAGAGAACGATCTTCAACCTGGCTAGTCAACTCTTCTCATGTAATCACTATTTATATCATTTTCCAGAAGCCCAATGGCATTGTAACCAGATCTACTTATAGTGCATGGACAATGTGAATAGGGTTCAACCCATTACCATGATGTACATTTCAGTACACTTAATAGGTTTCACACGACTCTTGAGGTACTTCTTTATATACAATTTTCCACCAATACCCCTTTGATAAGATATTTTTGAGTGTCCTTATCATTCAAAACTCTCAACAACATTCCATTTCTTTGTTTTGGATGCTTCCACAAGTACCCATCTTTCAAAAAGTCTCCATATGGTCTTCTACATAATCTTCTACACTCTTAATCAAACCACTCCTCTTGCCTTGTCAAAGTGCTTAGATATCATCCAATGAGCAACCACTTACCTTCATACAGGTCCTCTATAGTAGAGTGAAGTGCATTTGATAGGCAAACATGATCACCCTTGGCATGAGAGCTACTATAAGACCTCTTGCCCACATCATAACCCTTGAAAATCATTTCTTCTTCATTTTCATACCTTGCTCTAGAAAGCATATGTAAAAGTGGATTATCTTTACCCAAAATATGATTAAATTCTAGTTTCAAGGACTATATGTAGGCAATCCATCTCAACATAGCAATGTTGTTAGTTGAACAACTTGTGATCATTCCAAGAAGCGCAAAAAATTAGTCTCCACTATTACATTTGATCTTACCAACAAATAATCTTTATCTCACTTTAGTGTTGTGACTGCTCCCCACAATTCTCTTTTTACCTGTGCATAACTGTGTTCATGAGCACTTAGGAACTATACTCCAAATCTCACCACATATTGCTTTCCGTCTTCAATCACCATCTTACCAATTGCCCATCCAATTCCTATGGGGCTAGTATCCACTATCACAATCACATGTATTCCACATTCATAGTTTGCTTTCCTCAAAGTTGGAGGCATACGTAGCAACCTCTTTGATTTCCTCACGGCATGTGTATGCATTCCTTATCATTCAAATTTTTGATTCTTTCTCAAAAGTTGATACAAAGGTTCTACTACATGTGCATAATGTGGACCTAGATAACATAAAACAAACACGCACACAAGAACATTCAAACCTTAGTCACATTTATACATGTCTCCTTCATTGTTTCAATTACAACAATCTTTTCCAGACAAGGTCTTCTCCCATATGGTTTGCACATATGTCCTACAATACAAAATTCATTCAGTCCAAACCACCGACTTTTGCCCTAGAAAAGGTAATGTTCACTTCTTCCAATTTTGACAAGCATGAGCTATGAGCGTCTCTTCTCCTCATGTGTTGTCTAACCCTTATGGTCATTTCTTGGATTCTTATTTTTGTAGGTGGGTGCCCAAGGCAAGGCCAAGGGCCACCCCTTTGTGGGCTTCAAAAAATCTCCTAAGGGAGGGTGCTCATGGCACACCCCCTCATCTCATCTATTCTAGCAAGCAAAGTACGATCCAACAAGGGACAACAAAGCAAGCAAAGAGGAGGAAAATAAAAGTTATCGAATCTCTACAAATTCAAAAAATTCTAGAGAATTCTGAGCCGATTTTTGAGGTTGCAGTTTGAAAATTGAGCGGATTGGTGGCCGTGTTAAGACATTGATCAAATATCGCAGACATAGGAATAATTATATAATTTACAATTTTGAACTTCTTAAATCTTGCAAAATTTTCTCCAAAGAAAACTTGGCAAGCAAAGGTTTCTTTTGTTGAGATGCATTTGGCAGTCATAGGAGATTTGATAAGTTTCTTGAGCTATTCCCTTTTAATATTTGGTAATCTATGGTACTTTTCTGATTCTTGATTTTTGATCCGACAAGGTCGATTTACTTTTTCCTTGACATCTGTTGGTTAGTAGGAGCATCCGTTAGCTATGAGCACATGCTCCATTATGTCTTATCTTCTTGATGTACTTATGTGAAGCAAGGATTCATTGTGAGGCATATTGCATAGAAGCTCCTAGAGTTTGGAATATGCTATCAACATATGAACTATAGGCCACATTCATCAGCATACATGGCTATGAGCCAGATTCAAGTGCGAACAACAAAGTCGCGTGACATTCACTCTCAAGCAAGAATTTATTTTTGGATTTTAGAATAACGCGTTGCAGAGAGGCAACAAGGTTAGCAAAGTTCAAGCTCTTTTGGTTTTTCTATTCTTTCAAATTTTCAATTGGCGCCATCTTTTGCTTTGCAATTCAAAGTGCTTTGCAAGCCATATGAGAAGCAAGGCTTCTACCCCATATCGAGGTACTTCTTATTGACTTGAGATTAAGAGGAATGGTAGACATGTTTGGGAAATTAGCAATAAAAGGGTATAAGCTCACATTTAATGTTTGGAAATATCAAATTTTGATGCATCCATGCCAGTATAGTTTGTGCAAGGCAATTATGGCATTGGCTAAAATTGTTGAGACCATTAGTGTTGCCACGGGCTTGCATGCATGGCGTGATAGTAAGGTGGGAGGAAGTCCACCCCATCATTGTTTATACTTCCACTATAACATCAAATAAATTATCAAGGGCATCCTTTTCTGCCTCATAATCATGGTGGATTCCACTCACTGTGATGTCCACATGCACTGGTGGACTCACACGATCTTTAAAGACAAGGTAAGAACTTATTTGTTTATAATGATTTTTCTCAAATCTTCTTCTATTCATGTTGTTGCAAGGGTTACCTATAGCTATAACTTTTCATTCTAAGGTTGGTATATATGCTTGTGATCGTTGTATATGACTATATTGGTTGACATTTTATATCATTGAATTTATGCACAAGGTGCAACTACTACAAATGATGCTTTTTGTGGGAGGCAAGTAGGCATGGCCTCACTATCAAGCAACTAATTTATGGGATTTCATGATTTGGCTTAGAGAGCCTCAAGGTAGGTAATAGTTTATTTAAGAAACCAAAGAAAGTCTAGTACAACTAACTTCTTTTTGATGTTGGGAATATTTCTCTTCTTTTCATGGGAAGATATGATTGTTTTAAGATCCAATTGTAAAAAAGATTCCACCTTGAGAGGATCCATTGATTAGTCTAATCCAATTACGATTGAGATTCCAACTTGAGAGGATCTAGAGTTTAGTCTATAGCATTGATTGTGACCAAGGGGTTTGAATTGCCAAGGCAACCCAAGGTTCCTAGTTAATATTTGTTTACTTTAATTAATCTCTCATTTGGTGTTTTAAAGGTCAAAGACATACTGGGTCTTTTGAGGTTGGATTTTTGGTAATGTATCTTTCATATTTGGATAGTGCACTTGACTCCGGGTAAGTAGACACTATTTTCAACCTCTACATAAGCATATGATTTGGTTTCATCTACTTTTTGGATATGCTTTGATTGAGTTTTCCATGTAAGATGCATATGCTAGAGTTCTTTCATCCATTTCACTCTTTAGACACACGACAAGGTCATGTAGGAGCAAAGAATTTGGATCAGTAATGTACTAGACACATTCTTGTACTTCGCAATTATAGACCTACATCGTAGGGTTTCACTTGGCACATGCTGTTAGTCACAAGGGGTGCAACATGGTCTATAAACTCATAGAGATGGGTTTAGCCAGTGTGGAGCAAGATTTATGAGGGTCCCTCTCACTCATGCTGCTAAGTGTTTACAATTACCTCCACACACAAGTACATATCTTACTTGATGGATGTCAATTCTCTTGACATCAATATATGTGTGTGCTCCTTGCCGCACTGTCGAAGCAAGGGCCTTGCCTAACACTGTGTGCGAGCCATAGACGGCTCCAAGCACACAACTAGATTAACTAGTAAGCTCAAAAGAGGGCAATGGTGTGTCACTCACCGCTCTATGCTCCTGCTGTGGAGGATTCCTCGCCTCGAAGAAGAAGGAGACGTCGCTACGTCACGCTCAACCGCTTCACCGCCGTCGTGACTTCGTAATGCTCGATCGCACACACACTCTCCCTCTCTCTCTCTCTCTCACATACACACACATGCAAGGAGGTGAAGAAGAAGAAGATGGAGATGGAGATGGAGCAAGAGCACTCTTCTATTGCACAAATGAGAGAATGAGTGAATTTTAGGTTTAGTTGGCTTTTATATGAGCTCACCCCATTCACACTTGGGCGCCCATGCTTAGCCAACTAATCCCTTGAATGTCCCAGTTAGAGTGCGCCTCTCATCGGCGATCACTCTTACCCTTTTCCTATTGGTCCGACAAGCCCGGTACCTGACTCTACCAAATACATAATACACTTCTGTCGTAGGTGATGGGGTGTCCGTGAGACGTGAGGGTTAACATGCCCCCCTTCCTGATGTAGATTCCGTCCTCGGAAGCTATTGAGTTGAAGCTCGTTCGTCGAGGTGAAAGAGCATTTGAGATGAATGTCCTTAGCCTTCTTCAGTCACTGCAAAATCAAACAACATTGGCACAGTAATTGCATTCTCATAAGTGATTAAAAAGCATATGCAGTTTTAGGTAGACAAATTGATTGGTAAAAGAATTTCAAACAATTTGTCAGCAATGAACATTAAATTGCAATGTAATCAAATGCATAAACAGATGTAAAGGTAAAAAATTAAACAAGTCTGGGGTCGCTAATTTGACGGTCGAAAGGCACTAGAGATCGAATATTAATACCATGGGTAAGCTTCTTAATTTTCTCTGGTCAATTAAGTTGTTTAATCGCGAGAGCCAAGTATTTCATGTTCGAGGGCTGACTAGAGGCTATACTTAGAGGACCTTGTAGTTAAGCTACGATAAAAGGAATTTCTCATGAAATCATCGCCTGACTGATTACCTTTTCTTTGACCCCCCAAAGTGTTTTCACAGTGATTCAATTTGATGTGTGTGCTTATTTTGTATGCCTTGGGTTTTTTGCTTTTCAAGGAAAAGCGCCCATACTGGGAACCTCTAGGGCTCTTGTACCATAGGCAATACATGTGAGTGAAGTACCAAATCAAGCTGAGATTTCTCTTCCAGCTTAAGATTTTACAGTGTGGCACTTTGATTTTTTGTTTGTTCATTTTCAGCATTTTAATTTTGTAACTTTGGGGGGTCATATAACAGTGATACACCTCCCCAGGCTCATCACACTAGTTAACTCCCTTTATAATACTTAAGCTAAAGGTCAATAGGGTCAAGCCCACTAGAAAGCCCTAGTACATTTCACACAATGCTGCCTAAATCGGATTAAGAACCTAAGTAACCATTAATTATTAGGAAGACATTCCCCATGGTATTAAGAGAATATTTCTAACACCTAACTTGGTCAAACTAGTTTGTCGGACTGCTTGATTTTTAAACCTAGACAAGTGATTATGACAAAAAATTACATTGAATTAAATGTTTGATACTAAGCAAATGCGGTGAATATTAGGCTACCAATCACAATTAAAGCTGACAATCATAGATGCAAAAAAGATAAGGGGCAATGCTAATGGACAAGAAACACCTGTTTGTGTCGATGGTCGCGCTTGATTTGAAGAGTGAGTCGAGAT
Source organism: Adiantum capillus-veneris (assembly GCF_014529385.1). Classification (NCBI taxonomy): domain Eukaryota; kingdom Viridiplantae; phylum Streptophyta; class Polypodiopsida; order Polypodiales; family Pteridaceae; genus Adiantum; species Adiantum capillus-veneris. The sequence continues at coordinate 120,240,733 of NC_140937.1, read as the reverse complement.
AAAGATTCCATGAAGGTCCAAATCCTACCAATAGCAACACGCTCCTGTACACACTAGGAAACAAAAGGAATACCTCCAGGAGGCACATTAATGGAAAAAGGTACCAACACTTATTGAACACAACAAAAAACATAAGGAACCCTAACCTAATTATTTGCACTCCCCCTAGAGAGTCAAGGGAATAGGATATTGTAGAGGTTGGGGGGAAACCCTAAGGCTAAACCCCTATCCTCTTCGTCGAGATAAACAAAGTCATCATCCATGAGACCATATGTGCCATCCGTGTAGTCGTGTAAATTTTCTTCTTCATCATAGGTGCCCATGTTTACTAATAATGTCACTAGACGCCTATAGTCATCTTGGTCAAAAGGGTAGGCTTGTGCAATGGGAGAAACGCTCTCTACTAAGTATAGATCAGACGTGGTCAAGAGACGTATCAGCCATTCTAACTCCTCAAAATTCCTCTCACATGCTAGCGTACCTATCAAATCCCATTCACATGCAAGCACTGGAAAGACCATGTAAAATATTTGTGAAAAGTAACGAGGGTACCTCTCACCCAAGGCAGGAGTGGATGACTCTAGCGTACTAGCCATATCTGTACACGCAAATAGATGATGGTTAGAGTGCAAATATTACAAGGGTCGTGTTCTTGTGCATAATTTGTTTTTATGATTTGTGTTATGGCTCTTGCTCTTTTACTTTTTTATCTTGTTTTTGTGAGTATAAGGCTTTATATATACATTCCCTAAGATCGGAGATTAAGAGGTCAGGGAGAAAGGTTGAGAGGGAAGCAAGTGAATGATGGATGTCCACAAACACTCCCCCCTTCCTTGGGTAGATCATACCGTTTGAAATGATGTCGTCACCCTTTGAAACCAATTGTTCCAGTTGGTAATAGGTGAGGATTTTTGCAAGTAGTTTTCTATTACCCTAGGTGCCTCGTCAAGTTGCAAGGGTGGTAAGGTACTCTCCCAGGATCGAACTTGAAGTGGCTCATCAGGTGATTCTTGAACACTAGGAGGTGTGGATTCTTTTGTAGCTTCATGGAGGTCCACTACTATAGATGGAGGTTGTGTAGAAGCTTTTACCTCTATGGATGTATTACATGAGGAGCTAGAAGCTTCATGGAACTCCCCCCTTTCTGAGCTAGGTGGAATAAATTGGTTTTGCCTTGGAGCCCAAACTAGCTCTGGACTAGGTGTGTAGCATTCTGTGATCTTTCCCTTCCCACGGTTTGCCATTGGCTTTAGCGTTACACTGTTTGACTCATATGGGTTTGTTGTCGATAGGGAAGGACACATTTTACGTTTAGGTACCAAATTTGCTCATTTCCATCATAGTAGCCTTGGGCTTCTAATAGTTGTTTTGGAATCCATCGTGATTTGGTCTTGACTCTCCTAGGGCGCGCTCTTGGTTTTCCCGGGAAATTTTTTCTTGGAATGGATGGGAGGGTTGAGGTAGTTGGAAGTAAGCCCTTGGAGACCCATTGATATGTACTCTTAGGTCGTGCAGGTTGAGTACTTGCAATATTACTGCTTGCTGCAACTACAAGTGTTGAAGTGCTAGATTCATGGGTAGCCGGCAAAGACGAGTTAACCACCTTGGCTTGTGAATGTTGGCTATCCTTCAACTTTGCTAGAGTTTGCAACGTAGGTGACTTTGCTTGAATGATATGGGTAAGAGTTGGTGGTCGCGTCGTGACACTACCAGTATCCCAATCAATAGTGCATTTGGTTGCCAACATCCACATGCGTCCCAGGTTTACGTTGCCTTCCATAGCTCCTGCGGGCATGACTAGAAACCTCTGCACTATGCTTCCATTGTCATAGACAACTGGGGTCTGAAGGACTCCAAGAATAGCAGTTTTATTTTTATTAATGCCCTTGACTTGCATCGTACTCGGGGATAGGGTCGGTTTCCCTAATTGACACCAAACTCCATAGGATAACAAATTGTGTTTAGCTCCCGTATCTAATAAGGCATTGTATAGTACTTTCCCATAGGGGCTATTTAGCTCAATTGGGTATCGTAGGGGTGGCTCAGATTCTAATGAGTCGTCATCTGTGTCCTCGAAAAATGCTTGCGTGATTCCCAGATTAGCCTCTCGTTGGCGTCTAAGACGTTGTTGTCATTCTCGAGCCTCAACTCTTGCTTGGATTTTTTTAAGCTCTGCTTGTTCCTTGGCAGCCTTCTTTTGATGGATGGCTTGCAACTCTTCCTGGCTTAGAGGATCATAATATCTTTTGAATTTACTCCCATTAAGGAATCCAATGGTTTCAACTCCATCTAGAGTCTCCACACGAATGGTACCTTGCGGAGTAATTTCACACACTCGATATGGTCCCTTACCAGCGTATTTCAATTTCTTCTTTTCATTACGTACCCCGTACATAAGAACTTTATCACCAACCTTGATGTCTTTATCCTTTAAATGGCTATCAAACCACTTCTTTCTCCTATCCTTCTCCACTAGAGCATTTCGCACAGCTAATTGCCTTTCTTCATCTAGCCTTTCCAGGATATATAATCGCTCCACTAAGGGGTTACCATCCCAACCTTCTTGAGAAGCTACTCGAAGACTAGGAATGACAAACTCCCATGGCATAACTGCTTCTTGGCCATACACCATCTTAAACGGTGTGCAATTAATAGCAACTTTATATGCAGTACGATAAGCCCATAAAGCTGATGTAAGCTTTAGGTCCCAATCAGTGCGATGAGCCTCGACTGTCTTTGTCAAAATGGAGATGAGAGTTTTGTTGGTACTCTCAGCTTGGCCATTTGCTTGGGGATAATAGGGTGTAGACTTGTGGTGAGATATCATGAAGTTTGATGTGAGTTCTTTTATTACTTCATTTATAAAATGAGTTCCATTGTCACTCATAAGTTCAAAGGGGCATCCAAAACGTGTGATAATGTTCTCAAAGAGGAACTTAGTTGTTGTTTTTGCATCCGCCTTTCGTGTTGCTTTTGCTTCAGCCCATTTGGTTACTTAGTCGGTAGCGACAATGATATATCGTGATTGCGTGTTACGTGCAGCCGGACTAATCGGTCCTACAAAGTCTAAGCCCCACTTTTCAAATGGTTGGGTTACCTTGATGGGATGTAGAGGCATCCTATCCCTTCTTTGTGGCTTATTGAAGCGTTGGTATTCATCACATCCCTTTGCAAAAAGTGATGCATCCTTAAACAGAGTGGGCCACCAATAGCATGACTGTAAGATCTTTCGAGCAGTCAACTTTCCTGAAAAGTGACCACTAGCTACGCCCATGTGTGCCTCTTGTAGAATATATAAATACTCATCCTCGCGGGCACATCGCCTAATAACATCATCTTTTCCTCTCTTATAGAGAGTTCCAGCCAGTAAGCAATAGGGTTCGCATTCCTTGATTAATTTTCGAGCTATATCTTTTCGCAGTTCTTTGGGTGGAAAACCATTAACTAAGAAGTTAACAATCTTTTCACTCCATTCAGGCATTGTCTCAACAATGAACAAATGAGTATCAGGCAATTCATCATCAACCCCCGTAGGAGCTTCGCCATTAGGGATACGAGATAAATGATCCGCCATGACATGTTTCCTCCCAGGCCTCACAACCACGGTGAAGTCAAACTCAAGAAGAATTAACAACCATCGTGTAATTCGACCTGTGGAACACGGCTTGTTTACCAAATATAGCAATTCTTGATGATCAACATAAAACACAAACTTGGTAGCAAGAAGGTAATAGCAAAATTTCTTTACTGCGTAAATCATAGCTAGACCTTCGCGCTCTGTAGTAGTGTAGTTCATCTCGGCATCATTTAATTGGCGACTTGCAAAGCTAATAGGGTAGTCCAATTTATGTTCTCCTGGTTGAGTTAGAACACACCCAATAGAAAAATTTGATGCATCAATATGCACATGAAAAGGTACATTCCAATCGGGTGTTCGCAGGATTGGAGCACTTGTTAGGGCCTTCTTTAATAACTCATAAGATTGATGACATTCTTCCGTCCAGTGAAACTCGATAAGAAGCTTGTACAATGGACGCGCTATCTCAGCAAAGTTTAAAATAAATCTTCGATAATAACCAACATGGCCCATAAATCTTTGAACTCCTTTATAGTTCGTAGGTGGTGGCAAATCGGCAATGGCTTTAATCTTACTCTCATATGTGGATATCCCGTTCTTGGACACTATATGCCCTAGAATGACTCCATGCTTAACCCAAAATTGGCATTTGAAAGGGTTCAATGAGATGCGATAAAATTTGCACCTTTCAAATATTTTTCGTAGATATAACAAATGCTTCTCCCAAGAAGAATAAACACAAAGGTCGTCTAGGAAAGCTTCACAAAACTCCCTTAGAAATTCTTTAAACGCAGTGTTTATTAATCGTTGGAATGTAACAGGGGCATTCGTTAAGCCAAAAGCCATAACACGAAATGCAAACACTCCAAACTCTGTGATAAAAGCAGTTTTAGCTTGGTCCTCTAATGCAATTGTGATTTGATTGTAACCAGAGTACCCATCTAAAAAGCTATAAGCTTCCTTGCCCGCAACTCTTTCAAGCACATGTTCTGAATATGGCAAGGGATAATGATCTCTCCTAGTGGCTGCATTAACTTTCTTGAGGTCCACGCACACTCTTAGTTTCCCATTATTTTTTGGCACAATGACTATTGGAGAAACCCATTCTGAGTGCTCAATAGGGTATATGAATCCACATTGGATAAGTTTTTCAATCTCCTCTTGTACAATTTTGGTGTACTTAGGATTCATTGGATAGGGTCGTTGCTGGACGGGTTTAGCAGGGTTGATCATGGGAATTGTATGTTGCACCACAGAAGGTGGAACGCCCTTCATGTCATGATATGTCCAAGCAAAGATATCCTTGTATTCCTTGAGGAGCTCCTTAAGTACAGCCTCTTCAGTTTCGGTAAGGTCTTGAGCAATAAAGACTGGTTTAGACTCCTCACCTGGTTCTGCTAATTCTATCTCTTTAACTACCGCTGGACCATCATAGACTCCACTGCTTCCATTGGTAGGTATTCGTTGGGCTTTGGCATACACACCCTTTCGCTCCCCCGTGGTATAAGATTTAAAATGTTCAGGAGCCGTATGTAAGTCAACAAGCTCTTGTCCTGACGGAGACCTTTCTTTTAGTTCTGCCTCCTTTTGTTGTTGTGCTAACTCTCGGTTTTGACGTCTTCTTATAGTTCGACTCAATTTCGGCTCTGTAACTTCCAATTGAGCGAGGTCAATGGGTCGCGGGCTGCACCACATGACACTGTGGAGATGTTCACCCCAATTGTCTACTAGCTTTCGATGAGCATCACATGCCCCTAGATAGCTAAGCCATTCTGCAGTAGATCTTTCCTTGTTTATCCTAGCTCTCACATTTGCTCGATATCGTCGTCTCTTATATGACCTTTGTTTCTTGTTAAGGTTTTGATTTTGGTAAATGTTTGAACTCGACTCGCTTGATAGGTATTCGCTTGTATCTTCTTCACTCTCATATAAATTACCATAGATGGTCGTACTAGACCTTGAGGGTTCAGTTTCTATACTTGGCTCACTCGAGGTTTCCTCAGGTTTTGAATCCATTTCTCCCTGAGATTCCGTTTCTGATGTGTATTGGCCTGAAGCCTTTGAGGAATCATCGGTTTCACTCTCAGGTAGGTGTGCCTCTTTCTTATCATCGGATATTACATGCGCTACACCTAACATGTTTACTGGTGCAATGTGTGGTATCTCTTCCCCATCTGGTGTTACCCAGGTTGTTCCTCTAGCTCCCCATGTATCTATAGTTGCCGCTAGGTGTACCCAATCGACATTGTCTGACTCAGCCATTCCGGGTAGGATATCCATATAAGGAGAGTTCTCCCCAATATCCGTGTCTTCGTTACACGTGTAACAATACTGTAATGGAGCTGAGTGAATTGTTGTGTCTGATCGATTATCAATGATGAATTTATTTCCTAGAGGATGCGTTCGACCACTTAAAAGATCAACTCGAATGACAGAGTCTTGGAACTGTAAGTAGACGTGGTTTTTGGACCAGTCATGCACCATTTTTGCTTCCCTCATGAATGGACGCCCTAAGATCATCTCAAATGACATAGGATGCTTGGAAAAATCCATAACAATGAAAGTCTACCTTACCTTGTGTCCCAAGACCTTGATTCTGAGATCCTTTAGCATTCCAATAGGCGTAACAATAGATCCATTAGCCATTTTTACCACTACGCTTGTGGCTTCAAGGTGAGGTCGCCCCATAGACTCCCAACAACTCTTTGTCACCATGCTGACTCCCGCACCACCGTCAAGGACCTCCTTTACAGTTAATCCTTTAGTAGTGATTGGTAGAGTAGCATTAGATTCATCACCTTCAAAGTATTTCCCCAACTTGTTAACGGGTACTTCAATTACAGATTCATGTCCCGCTAGGTCAGATGGTGGTGCTAAATGTTCCTCATCATTCATTACCGAGTCAGGTTTGTTCATATGTGCAAACTGTGGTAATCCGGCCTGTAATTCTCCATTGAGGAAGGCTTGAAGAGCTGAGACTACCTCGGGGTCTTTATATAGTTTGGACATGATGGTGGTTCTAACTTTTGAAGACATGAAATCCATCAATTTGACAACATTTAATGGCATCTTGTGGGACATAGGACCCTGACAAGAGAATGGTGAAGATGGAATATCCACTTCCTTAAGGGGTCGGGCATTCCCTCACCAAACATTCTCTCTACTAGGAAAGGTGTGTGTCCACTTTCAGATGTCCTACCCTCACTCTCTTCCCGAATGATACTGGGTATAGCTAACGGCCTATAGTTCTTGTGAGGTTGAACTTGTGTGGGAAACACTGTCTTCGACATCTGGATATGTTTGGGTTCAGGTTCTAATGTTCGTTGAGTTTCTTCCACCAAACCCCTCAGTTGTTGGACTCGTTTAATTTCCACTGTTGGGTTTGGATAGGTTCCAATCTTTCTCTTGCAATCCTCATTTTTTTGTCTTTCGTGGCTTATCTTGGGGGTTCGCAACTGGGTGGTTTAACTTTGAATACTCTTTTGGTGTTCGTCGTAATTCCCTCTCGTGATCCTCCTCACTGGCTTTTTCCTTTATAGTAATAGTTTTGGTCTCCGTGGTCTCTATCGAATCTGAGTCATCCTAAGGGTCATTAATATACACGGGATCCTCTCCTGTCCCTATGTTAGTCTTTGAACTAGGTTTTGAGCTAGAAGCATTAAGGGATTTCTTTCTTCATGTTTTCTTCTTTCTCGCTCGGCCAATGGATGCAGCATCTCTCTCTTCGAGGATGTAATTTTGCTTTTGGAGCATCGACCGTGTGAGTGCATTCACTGGTGCTATGTTTATAGTTGGTGGTGTCCCATCAACAATCTCTATTATGTTCAATGGTGTGATTTTCGGTGCGTTTGGATTTTTAGGACACTGTGAGATCAAATGATCTATGCCACAATGATTACAAGTGAGTATTGGCATTGCCAATGCACTCCCTTGACTTGTTTGCATTAGTGCGGCATTCTTTTGCATTCTAATGGGGCACTCAGCTACTCGATGTGGTCCACCACATTTGTAGCACTGAAGAGGTGGTCTCTTGGTAAAACTATTAATGTTTTGGCCTCTTGCTGCTAACGCAGTAGCTTGATATACCGGTTTGATTTGTCCCCAATGGTCTTCCATATAGTACATGGGACACTCCTTAAGCATGTTGACTCCATAGGTGATACTAGAGTCTATGTCCTCTTCGCAATCTACATAAGTACTAGATGACTCGCAACCTATTTGGTTCATAGGTGTAGCTCTTGGATGAGGGGGTTGCGGTCCTAGCACTGGAGGTGGCAACGGTGTGGTTTGGACCACATTTTGGGTTCTAGGGACCATGTGTTGTAATGGCAACTGTTGCTCCATGGGTGGGGTAGGCATCAATGTAGGAACTCGAGGTGAGTCTACCCAAGCTATAGGCGGTCTATTTTCCATGATGCGTTTAAGCATTAGGCAATCCTTCGCTTGATGGACATACCTACCACACGCGTTACAAGTCCCGTTAAACTTTACTCTGAAAGTAGGGCATTCACTCGTAGTATGTGGGCCCAAGCAAATTGAGCACCATTGTTGCTCCCTTCTTGGATACATATGAGTGTTTTGTGGAGCACGATTACCCCTAAGGCTTTCTTGGATGGCCTTTGTGAGATCTGCCAAATTCATCTCAGATATCGTTTGCTCTTTCACGATTGGCTTTATCTTCATTGGCTCATGCCCTGATTCTTATGAGCTACTAGACTTCGGCTCGGCAGACACTCTTTCTCCTGCAATCATTAAATTATCTTCCAATTGGATTGCATTCATGGTGACTGCTTCCCAAGTAGTGATACCTCTAATGACTAGGCCATTATAAATACTTTCATGTCGTAGTCCCCTAATGAATCTATCGAGCAATTGGTTGTTGTTGAATCGCTCGTTTGGATTGCATCGAGAATTCAAATTCTTTAGGCGACTAATGAAGTCTCTCACGGATTCACCTTCTTCTCGTTGGGCTTTCTGGAGCTGAGAGGCTACACCCCAAAGTACTCTCTCTTGTATGTATTCTTTTAAGAACAGTCTCCTAAGAGTAGAGTAGATCGTTTTCTCCTCTACTCTTAAGGTTCTATACCAATCTCCAGCCTTTCCGCTTAGGGTCAAACTCAAAGCCTTACACTTATGTAGCTCATTGTGCTCTTCCAAGGAATTGCACACATGTTCAAAGACTTCCATATGCTTTCTAGCATCTCCGTCTCCACTGAATTTCTGTGTGAGCTTAGCTACTTGAACTGCCTTGCTTCTAGGCTCTCTATCAGGTGCACTACACATGTTTTCCGCAATAGAGCGACCGATAGTTTGAGCAAATGCTTCCAAATCTCCTATTTGAGCAGGTATAATGGGTGTATGTGCTCCTGGAACCACATGTGAGATGGGAGTTGGCCTTGGCCTTGGCATACGCGCGGCTCTTGGGTCCCAAATTTCGTATGGTGGTGTACCAGACGGTGGTCCAAAGATTACAGGCGTGGCCCTAGGCATAGGGGGTGCCTGATATGGCATGTTATTATTAAATGGCATGGCTCCACTTGTATAAGAGCTTGGATAATTACATTGTGGATTGTAAGCTCTTGGAATAATCGGAGGTGTATGAGCTACATGAGGCTGAGGTACGACAGGTGCACATGATTGATACATACATGTAGGTATAGTTGGGGGCACTGTGCTACTAGGCATCGGCGTAGTGTTAACAAATGAACTCCATGGTGTACTTCTTGTCATGCTCACCACTGGGATATGCATGGTAGCCGTAGTGTCATTAAGAGAAAGATGAGCTAGATCTGGGAAGGTAAAGCTGCCACTTGTGGGCTCAAATTGTACTGAGGCTCCTGGCGAAACAACATATGGAGGATCAATGGGGCTCACTGAGGGAGTCTCCATTTGTGACAGGGTTGGTTGGTTGGCCTTTCCCGTATCCAAGAATCTCATTAGGCCTGTTGAAGGCATGTTGATCCCTGTGTTCTGTCTTTCTAACTCGACAATCCTATGGAGGACATCACAGACTTTCTGTTGTTTCTCATCTATGCTAGTAGCACCCGATGTGGATTGTAGAACATCTAACCAACCCACATGATAGGTGTGTCCTGTGTACCGATCAGTTAAAGCTTCTACTTGTAGGTCATACTCCCAATTTTCGTTTAGGAATATCCCATCTAGGCCTGGCGTGCTGGAGGTTTCCCTTGAAGTGGAAGCATTATTGCTCCCCATTGTTTGCCCCTCCGTGACTGCTACCTTGGGAGCACTCGGTTGCTCGGCTGGCATGATTGTTGTCATAGGAGCCTTTTCTTTCAGGGCTCGACTTTGTTCTAGCTTTCGTAGGTTCTCAATTTCCCTCTCCCTTGTTGCTTGCATATAGCGTTCGATCTCTTGCACTTCGGCAAGACTCCTACCATCGGGTAGTAAAACCTCAGAGGGAGATAGTCCTAAAGGATCAGGAGGTGCAGTGGATGGAACATTCACATGCACACTCTCAAGAAGAATAGGGTCTATTTTAGGCATGAATGACGAATTTACTTCCCCACTCCCTTCATTTATTTCATTAACCGCATGTTCGGAGCGAGTAGCTCTACTAAGGGTCTCTTTTAAGCGGCTAAACACGCTGGACCCGGGCCGTGGGCCCATGGCATGCATGTCTTGACTTGAACTATCAGGGTTTGGTGTAGGATACCCCTCCATGACTTCGTAGTCAGAGGAAGAATCACTAGACGCGATATGAGGATCTTGGGTCGCGCTACCTTGAGTCCCGGCCGAAGGTCCATAACCTAGGGTGGAGGAATAATGGGTGCCCGCGTAAATGGAGGCACTACCAATATGCTCGTGCTCTAACACTCGTCCAGAGCGTAGGTTCATATGACTTGGATCCCCTAGAAGTGTCAGTGAGGGCCCGTGAAGGCTGCTCACCTAGTAATTTTGGGTGTTTTGCAACCCAAGCCTTTTCTTATTTTTTGGTCCTTTTTTTCTGACCCAGCTATAGAATAGAACGTATGATAGCTCAAAACGAGCGTCTCGGTTAGAGGGACATGCCGTGCTTTACAGTCCTCCATTTGGTCACTTTATGCCCTCGGAATCTCTAAAACCGTCAATTTCTAGTAGGGAACTAGGCCCAAATTAGAAAGTCTAAGGGTGCAAGTGGGAAGAGAAGGGAGGAGAGTGGAGGACTTGCCCCACATGCTCTCATTCCCTCTTGAGGGGGTAGGGTATATATATAAGAGTGAGTCTAGTATATATTATAAGACTGAGGACTGAAGCCTGGGCTTGGGCTTGGGCTTGGCCACACACACTGTCACCTACCTAACCTCCCAGTCAATAGCTCACAGACATCTCACTACCTTATCTACTTACTAACAGTGCTACTAACCACTGACTAATCTGTTAACTGCTTACTGACAGTGAGCTAACTTTCCACTTACTTCCTCTCTCACTACCTTACTGTGCAAAGACTGTGTGCAACCAAACCTTGACAGAAAACTGTGTACAGAGTGTGTGCAAACAGAAATTGCTAACCTCCTTCCTACTTATTCATTCACTGCAAACAAGCTAACGACTACTAATTGTGCAAAGACTGTGTGCAAACAAAAAACACAACATTATGCAGAAATCACAGAACTTGCAGACAACACAGAAATTAACAACTTGCAGAAAAACAACTCATTCCTCTTCCTCTTCCTCTTCTTTCCTACTACAAACAACTCATAGGAGAAGCACAAAGTGCCTCTTGGGCTTAGTGCAGGGCGATTCCCCGGCAGCGGCGCCAAAAATGTGCGCTCCTTGCCGCAATGTCGAAGCAAGGGCCTTGCCTAACACTGTGTGCGAGCCATAGACGGCTCCAAGCACACAACTAGCTTAACTAGTAAGCTCAAAAGAGGGCAATGGTGTGTCACTCACCGCTCTATGCTCCTGCCGTGGAGGATTCCTCGCCGCGAAGAAGAAGGAGACGTTGCTACGTCGCGCTCAACCGCTTCACCGCCGTCGTGCCTTCGTAATGCTCGATCACACACACACTCTCCCTCTCTCTCTCTCTCTCTCTCACATACCCACACACACAAGGAGGTGAAGAAGAAGAAGATGGAGATGGAGATGGAGATGGAGCAAGAGCACTCTTCTATTGCACAAATGAGAGAATGAGTGAATTTTAGGTTTAGTTGGCTTTTATATGAGCTCACCCCATTCACACTTGGGCGCCCATGCTTAGCCAACTAATCCCTTGAATGTCCCAGTTAGAGTGCGCCTCTCATCGGCGATCACTCTTACTCTTTTCCTATTGGTCCGACAAGCCCGGTACCTGACTCTACCAAATACATAATACACGTCCGTCGTAGGTGATGGGGTGTCCGTGAGCCGTGAGGGTTAACAATATGAGGAGGCATACTCTACATGTGGAGAATAGAGTCTCTTGGACCTACATTGTCACCTATTTTTCTAATTATGTGTCACGACAAAGTCCCTAAGTGCTGGTCAAATCCATTTGATAGACCATTTTACATGTTAGATCAGGAACAATTTCAGTGGCTAGAACTTGTCAGATACCTAGTAAAACTTGTTATGATTACAAGTATTGTTAAACAACATTAATAGATGATTAGTTATGCATGTAGAAAGGCTATGTATTGTTAATGAAAATGTTTCATTGTTTGTGCTTAGATGTGATTTATATTTCATATTCTATTATAGTTCAAACATTTTTGCAAGGCTTTCAAGTGATTGCAATAGAAAGTATTTAGTCTCTTTCATAGATCTATTTACCTTCCTATTCTATGTGTGCTATGAACATAACATCCACCATAAGCGTTATAAATTATAGTCATAAAATGCAGGCTTGGATCAATTTTTGCTAAATGCATGTTATGGGCCAATGACTATCTTTTGGATCTAGGAGGAAATGTTTTCAGGGGATGTTTCTTATGAAAATCAATTGTGTTTTTATTTGATCCTAGTGGATGTCAACATATGATACAAGGGGTTGGGCATCACACCTAAAAGCCAAGCCGAATGCAAGAATAAAACTTTGTTTTTTCTTTTAGCTTTTGCCATTTCAAGTTCAAAAAATAACTTCTTTGATTGAGCATGAATGTTCAACAAGTGGGTTGGGAAATGAAGGTGCAACCACATAGAGTTGATGCCAAGAATGGGGAAAAGCATGGTCAAGGGTGTCTGCACAAGTATGCCAGAGTGCCATAACAAGTATGAAAATAGGTCTGTGCAAAGGGATCCAAATTTATATGCTATTTGGTGGTTTTTTAACCAAAAGATCCTATTTTGTAACTAATTGAGGACAATTTTTAAAGCTAAAAATAGGGTAGGTTTAAGGTGTATATGGTGCTCTTCAAAGTGTTATCCAAGCTCATCCAAACATCTCGTCAATTGGAGCTATAGTGTGCAAGACATTGCAATTTGAAGATCAAAGTGGTTTTTTTATTTTTTCGAGTAGAGCATGTAAAATGATGACCCAAGAGGTATTTCAAGTTATGGCATTGAAGTGTTCAATTTGTTGTACATGCTAGTGTTTTCAGATTGTGAATTGGAGTTCAAACGACCAAGTTATAAGCATATGAAATTTCACTCGAGGCCAGGTCTACACCATTTTGGTCACCTTGAGAAACATGCAAATAGAGTTCTTTTCAAGCTTTCCAACATTTTAAGGGATGATATGCATCATGTGAAGCAAGCCAAAAGTGATAGGTCGATGGTTGAAGCCCTGAGCATTAAGTTACATATTGAGTCAAAGTTGGTAAAGGATGGTCATGGCAAGGTACTAAATGACTTTTTCATTTTCCTTGAGCATGGATTCAAGGACTTGAGGACATTAAAATGGGGTCACAACATTGGACTTAAAGTTTGGGAGAAAATTTTGTGGTTTTTACGACTTGCCCATTGGATCGAGGAGCAGAAAGATATCCTAAATCCAAGTTGGAACTAAACTCAAGGTTTTTAAGTGGAGTTAATGGGTTTTTGGAACCCCCAAAGGAACTAAACTCAAGGTTTTTAAGTGGAGTTATTGGGTTTTTGGAACCCCAAAGGAACTAAACTCAAGGTTTTTAAGTGGAGTTAATGGGGTTTTGGAACCCCCAAAGGAGGTGAGCCTTGTGGGGCTACTCCATGTGCCAAGGTAATCCCACATCTGCAGATCCCTCCCACTCCGGGGTATTTATATACGAGAGTGGCACTCTCATATGGAAACAAGGGAGAGAGAGAGAGCCTCTCTAGCTATGGAGCTCTCTGCCTTCCCCCTCAAATAGATGTTGCTTTGGGTGGCCCTTCATTGGCACTAGCCGGATCTGTTGAGCAGTGTCAAGTGGTGATATGGTGGCTTGCTTTGCATTTATGCATCCAAAAAGGGCACCCCCCTTTTATTGACGATATGCTCCCACCCACTAGTGCTATTGCTAGTGAGGGGAGGTTTCTATGCACGTGCTCTGAGGGTAGCTCCAAAGGGGCATCTTGGCTTGCAATAAATGCTTTACACATGGATGGACATACAAAGTTGCTAAAAGGATTTGAAGTTCAAAGACAAGTGCTAAAACTGTAAAACCCCCCCTTTTATATACAGTTTTGGAAAAAAAGAAGTGCCTTTTTTCATGATCAGAGAGGGGGAAGTTGTTCTTTAAAGAAGAGATCATTGTCAACGTTTTTTGGGAAGAAGAAGGCTACCAGAACCATTTTGAGACATCATTTTCTCTACCGTCTCCCCATCCCCCTTTTCTTTTGCTCTACCTTTGTGTGGTGGTGTTGGTTGTGTGTGCACGTGAGCCCCTCCAGCCAATTGTGGGGTGTGTGTGTGTGTGTGTGTGTGTGTGTGTGTGTATATATATATATATATATATATATATATATATAGAGAGAGAGAGAGAGAGAGAGAGAGAGAGAGAGAGAGAGAGAGAGGCGATTGTGTGATTGACATGTGATAAAGCAATCTTTTCATGTGAGTGATTTCATGCTTGGGCATGGGGGTAGACAAGTGTTTGTAGTGACTTTTTGATATTGGTTATGTTTTTTCTAAAAGAACCGGGGTGTATTGTTTCCTACTAAGCTATAGACAGTTGATGTGTGGTATCAGGTGTGGTTCCCCTTCCCCCCTTTCAATGAATACAAATTTATTTCTCTCCAAATGTTTGGAATAATTAGAGGGAGCCCAAATAACAATGAGAGAGGCATGTAGACAATGTTTGGAATAATTAGAGGGAGCCCAAATAACAATGTTTGGAATAATTAGAGGGAGCCCAAATAACAATGAGAGAGGCATGTAGACAATGAAATACCACGTAGGCGTGTGAGGGATAAAGTTTCTATAAGAGATCTCTTCAAGACAAAGTTTTGCAATGAGAAAAGATACTAGATAGCTCCCTATTTGATGTTGAGTTTTTTCAAAGAAGCTAATGAGAACTTTGAGTTTGAGAGAAGAGAAATTGGGATGAACATCTATGTCATGGATCTTGCTACAAAAGCACAAACCATGGGAGTAAACAACATGAAGATGCCATCATTAATATTTTTGAAGAATTTGCAACAGTTTCTTCGAGGAAATGACTCTAAATAATGCAAAATTGAACGTGAATGAAGAAGCAATGATGCCAAGTTTCACACAAGATGTTCAACAAATTCAAAATTGAGAGAAAAATAAAGAAAGGGGATACATCAATTATCTCCTGTATTGATCAAATTCATCATATGCGGAAAGTTGCAAGCTCAACTATAATAGATCCTTGTGCTACAAAAAATTTAATGTTGTATGGCACTTGGATAATGATGGGAAAGCCACCAATCAAAGATCTGGAAGAAATAATGTACATAAATTCTAAAACACCAACTCCTAACTTTGGTGAGGGAAAAAATCCATACTCAAGTTGAGTACATCTTCTTTGGACAACAACAAAGAGAGTTAAGAACCATAACAATGATAGTTCCAAAAGCATCTCAAGTGTATGAAAAAAAGACAACCATCCATTAATGAAAATGCAAAAGCTAAATCAAACACTAAAGAAAACCTTTACCTTCAACAACTTTTCGTCAAACCTCATACAAAGTGTAATTCACCTTTACCTTCAACAACTTTTCGTCAAACCTCATACAAAGCCTCTACATCAAAGGCATCTCAAGCACATGCAAAAAAGACAATCATCCATTGATAAAAAGGAAAAGCTAAAGTGAAAATTGAACAAAATCAACTTTGTAATTCACGTTTACCTTCAATAAGTTTTCATCAAACCTCATACGAAGCTGCTACTTCAAAAAACAAACCATCAACAATGCAATGGAAAATTTCAATGAAAATTTCCATCTCAATAAAGCCTAATTTTTTTTCCAAAAATAACCTGCTTGGGATAAAGGCAATAAGGTCGATACCATCACAAACTACCCGCATACAAATCCTTATTCTCATTCTTTGTTATTGAGGATGTAGAACAATAAGGATCTCACACAAGTGTGAGAAGAAGCTCCACCAAAATCTCTCTCTCTCTCTCTCTCTCTCTCTCTCTCTCTCTCTCTCAAAACCCTAATCTCTTAGTCCTTGCATCCCGTCCATATTGTGTATCATCAACAATTGGTATCAGAGCCGGAGTGAAGGCCTTGCATCATTGCAATGTTGTGGCAGAGAATTCGGTGAACTTGCAAAATTTCTAACTTTGTTTTGCAATACAGATATGAATCAATAATAAAAAGGTAATTTTGAGCTTGTTCTACAACTTTTCAATTAAGCAATTTTCCAAATTTCGTGCCAATTTTGTTGTGCATTTGATAGACTACTTGTAGATTGTGGATAGATAGCTGTAGAATTTTACAAATCTGTTTTGACCTATAAAAATATCCCATTTCATTTCCATTTCACAATTATTGATGAATCTTTTGTGCTCTACAACTTTGCAGAAGGAAGTCTCTACAAATTCTAAATAATTTGAGAGATATTGAGTGGCATACTACAGGGTATTCTGGAAGTTGTAGATGATTTTGTGAAGAGTTGTTGGAAGTGGGATGCTTATTACATACTTCATTTTTTCAATGCATGGCTGATTTACTTGGGGACTTTAAGCATGCATACCAGAAATTTATGTGTGTCTTGTGAAGAAAACATATGTGTTTGGATTATGTTTATTGAGTACATTTATGGTGGATAGTTCATCTTGCGGTTTTGTGCTTGCTTATGTGCATTTTTTCTTACATTGATGCACGAGCTTGTGGACATTGACTATGTACACATTTGTGGAGCCATTTGACTAGTACGAGAGTCTTAGACATTTTTGAGACTTGGTCCAAAAGATAGTCATTTTGAGACTTGACTATAGTCGTGTCATTGCTTAGCCTTTTGTGAGGGTCATGTGTGAGGTTTTTTGAAGCTGAACATTGAGGGCCAGATTACGCAGTGCAAGAAGGATTAGATCATCAGAGTTCCCCTTATTATGCCTTGCCATAGGAAGTTTATGGTTGTGGACATAGGTGCTCAATATATGTGTTCATGATCAGTATAGCATTGAGAGATACTGCAATTCTTGACTCTTCTTACTGAGATACTACTTATTTTGGTAATTTATGACGTTTGGGATTTTACATTATGTTCCTCATACAAGTACAAGGGATACTTGGCCAAAATACTCTCATGAATTTCATGGCTATGATTGCTTGAACATCTCTTTATCATGCCATTCATTCTCATGGGCTTCTATTAGGTTTGTTGATTTAGTTTTTACTCAATTTATAGATGAAATTCAGTCTCACTTTTATCCGGATTATTCTTGTCATTTAGTGGCATTATAGATTCTTGCTTAACATTGAAAAGTTGATGGAAACAAATTTTCTTATTGGAAGAAGAAATCATGAATGTCTTGGTTCAAAAGAAGCAAGTTAAGCCCATAAAGTTTCAAAGTGTCAAACCAAGGACATGGATGTGAAAGAATGGAAAGAGCTAGATAAGCTAGCTAAGTCTACCATTCAGTTATCACTATCTAAGGTTGTGTACTACAATGTAGAAGATGTTGAAGGAGGTGTTTATGCATTGTGAGAACGTTTTTGAGATCTTTATGATCACGAGTCTATTGGCTAAAGAAGCTTGTTCATTCACACATGAAAGAAGGGATTTTAGTGCCAGATCACTTGAAGGAGTTCAATGAAATTTTTATCCAGTTGATTGCACAAAAGGCTCCTCTTTATGAAGCCTAAAAGCTATGATTTTGTTGACCACTTTGCTAAAAAGATGGGATACTTTCAGTACGACAACTAGTAGCAGTCTTACAATGAATGAACTCACCATGGAGAAGGTTGATAGTTTTTTGTTGATTAAAGAGATGTATATGAAGAACAATGATAGTGGAGCATGTTCTATTGATACTAATGTTCATGGTAGATTGTATTCAAGAACAGAATCTATAGAAAGAGAAATATCAAGAAGAAAATCACATTCTCATCATGACATAAAGTGTTACAATTGCAATAAGCCTGTTCATAGACAAAATGATTATTTTAGATGGTAGAGAGACCAAAAGCAAGTAAAAGGTAAGAAATTTCAAGACAAAGTGGAAAAGAAAGCTTCGTCTGTGATGATTGATGAAGAAAACCCAATCACATGGAGCTATGTATTATTCTTATTATCTATTGACTATGATAATTTAGTTGCAAGTTCCACTACTACCTTTCAAAATAGGATCATTAATTTTGGCACATCATTTCATGCTACTCCATGTAGAGAATGGTTTTCTACGATGCTTCAAGGAAAGATGTGGTCCATCTTGGAAACAATTTTGCATGTGACATAGTGGGCACTACGGTTAGAGTCTAGCTAACAAAGAATCTCGAAAGACTAGTTCATGATGTAATATTTCATTTTTACTCAATCTGGACAATTATAGCCCCAAGCCTATGTATTTATGCATGTGACATAGTGGGCACGAGTGTTAGCAGCCTAGCTAACAAAGAAGCTCTAAACATCGGATCATGATGTAGTATTTCATTTTTACTCAATCTGGACAATTATAACTACAAGCCCATGTATTTATGCATGTGACATAGTGGGCGCAAGTGTTAGTAGCCTAGCTAACAAAGAAGCTCTAAGCATCGGATCATGATGTAATATTTCATTTTTACTCAATCTGGACAATTATAGCCGCAAGCCCATGTATTTAATTGATTTTTGAAGCAAGTGCGTATGTAATTATGAGTTTATTCTAGCGGGGCTATAAGCTTTGATATTGTAACCACTAATCTTTAGGTTGAGATAGAGTTGTCACAACTCTTTATTTTTGACCTAAAATCTTATGGCAAGGTATAAAAGCCAATTTTTGTATTATTTTGTTAGTTCACTTTGGATAATGAATCTACGTGCAATTATAGAGAACGATGTGTATTGTTCCTCTTTCTTCTGAAGCTCATAACTCTCTCATAGATGGTCTGTTTGAAGTGTCATTGCTTTCGTTGCATTCGTAGATGAAAGCTCTATGTCGTATTGTAAGTTTTTTGCGATAAATCTATGTTTTACTTGTGTCTAACCTCCTTCTAAATATGCTCATAACCCATGTTTTTCATATCAAAATTGCATTTTATGCATAGGAGGGGTGTTGGGGCATCATTGCTAAGCTAATATGTATTTGAGACCGAAAATAGTCATATCAAATTTGACCTACTTCTATTAATTGCAATTTTGGCCGGTGGTCATAAGGGGGATTTGAGGGCTTGGGCATGTACCTTTAGGTGTTGCCGATCCTATCTATAAGTTTGGTTGCGTTTGGACTTTATTTGCTTGGTGAAATTATGAGATTTCCTTGTGGTGTTGTAACTAAATCTTGTTGTTCGACATGAGGTTGAGTGTTGTTTTGGGTAAGTATGTGTTTTTCAAGAGAGTAACAACCTCTTGTAGCCTTGTTGCACTATTTGGATTAGCACTATCCCATGGTATGACATTTATGTCCGTGGTTCTCGCTATCTCTATTATAAGATAGTGGCTTGGCAAGTAGCGAGCCCAAGATTTTGGCACAGTTGTCGGGGACGAGGTGACCTAAACTAGTGAAAACCTGAGAGCTTCAATAACATTGTTCAAGGATTTCCTCTACGTTCACCTAAAGTCAAAAACGATCATTTAGAAACCGTACACCTGAGGTGTGTCTACTTCAGCTGTGTAGAGGTGTCTCAGGAGTAGTCTTGCTCTCATAGAACCTTTTAGGCTTAGATTATGTTGTTTTTGGGTGGTTGATACATTAGAATATACTAGAGTCTGAAGGTTGATGCCCATTTCATTATTAAAACAAGAAAAAACTCACTGTTAGTGGACACTTTCGACTACCTATATCCGATTTGACTAGCAGTAGGGTAAGTAGATATCCGGGTGGATTTGCGACATTTCTCACCACTTGACGTATCATCAGTGACTTATCTTGGAATATTTTAGAGATTTCAAGACTAAATCTTCAAAGACAAGCCAAAAAAACAAAAAAGATTAGCATTTGAGATCACAGCTGGTCTTGGGAAAACCATGGGAAAGCTTTGGTAAGCCAAAAACCAACTTTAGGAGAAAGTTTCAAAGTTTGTTTGAAACATAGATTAACATCTCCTTGGTGGTTTATTCTTGTGAATCTAAGTTTGAGTGGCCAAAAGATTTTAAAATGCTCTGTTTAAAACCTGAATGATGTCAAAAGACCAAAAAAGTTCATGTGCAGTCCAGAAGCTAACAATTTTGGCTGACATCTTTGGTTTCAAAAGGTGACTTTAGTTGCACCAGCACCCTACCAGGTAAAGATCAAACCTTTCTGCAAGGAGTATAAGATCTTGGAGTTCAATTGAGTGTGAAATTTATATGATGGCAACATCTTTACCTTGACAGCAGAGAATTAGTAGGTAAATAATTCAAACTGAATCCAAACTGGGCAAGACCTTAAGACATGATTCAAAACTCTTTGTTTGTCAATTCTATGTCACAAAAAGTAGAAAAAAGTGTGATTCTGGCCAAAAGGCTATTAATTGTGATTAATATATTTGGCTTGAAAGAGAAAAATTCTTACTCAATGATCATAGCACAGCTTAGAACATAGTGCAAGTAGGCACTGATTCAAGTTTGAAGCCATTTGGACTTATAAGTTGTCATTTAGATCTAGATTACAATAAAGTCTAGAAACAGACACAAAACTAGGCTTGAACAACTGGAAACTGAGGGCAAACTCCATGACACTTGACAGGAGACTTTTTAAAGGGGTAAACATCCAATACAAGTCCAAAAAGAGGGACACATCCTTGATTTTGACCTAGGAGCTATCAATCGCATTAATAGCTTCCACTCCAAAAAATCCACTTTTGGAAAATTTTCAATAGTGATTGGATCTTTGATAGCAGTTTAGTGCCTATGCCAAATTGAGGTGATTTGGATTGGTTTGGACTGAGATTGACCACAATTCAGTGTCAGAGTCTGCAGATGACTGAAATTGATAAGAAATTGTGTAAAACTTGTCCAAATTTGTCAAAAATAGACCCATAGCTTATTGGATATATACTTAACCCAAGGGAACCAATATCGGTTTTTTGACCCAAGAGCTATTAATCGCAATTAATATCTCTTGTTAGTCAAAGAAAGAGTTTTTCACATTTTTTGGTTACCAGTGTTAATAGACTTGTCATACAGGTAGCCTGCAAAATTTGGGATCAATTGGACATTGTTTGCTACTTGAAATTAAGTATTCTAAAGTTGAAAAATTGCAAGTTGCTGTGACTAACTATTTTGACAGGATTGAAGCAAAAGTTTGCATCAAGAGCTCCTGGAGATCCATGTGATCCTCAGACTAACTTATACACTAGTGATTTCACAAGGAGTTTGGAGAGAACTTTGGAAACTGCTAGATTGAATTGACTGCATTTGAAATTGGTTGGTATTGGTACGAAAGCCAGGTATTCCTTTTCATTGAGAAGTTCAAGTCTATGTACCTAAGGTCATGCCGGTTTGTTGCAAATCAAGGCTATAACCGAGAAACAAAGAGTAGAGTATCCACAAAATAGAGAGTAAACCAAGGGAGACCATTAGAGACTATAGTGGAAGAGGTTCTAGACACTTATTCCAACTCAAGTTCCAAGATGTCTTCTTTTTTTACCCAATCAGGATTGGAACCTTGCTCAGGTTGAAGCACATTCTGACCTTTTTTAAGACCAACAAGCATGATGCCTAGATTTATCTGGATACTAACAAGGAATATGTTGTAATAGTAGATGACCATACTGTTAAATTCGAAGAGGAAGTTAGAGTGAACAAGCAAGATTCCCTCTACATGGACCAAAACGGGGTTTAGTACCTCAAAATACAAAATCCAGACACTGTAGACAAATGGGGATTAGAGGTTGACCCTGTGATTCCAAACATGACTGTGAAAGAAGGACTGTCAGTGTTAGATTTTGAAGGATATGACTTGGTAGACACCAAACCTCTAAAGCGCATACCCACCAACAACCCAAGACTTGGAGTCTATTGTTGGGAAGATAACAATGTTACGAATTTGGTTTGGACTGCTCATGCCAAACCAGGGCAATTGTGAGCCTTAAAAATCATGTATATTTTCAAAATAAGGAAAAAGGGTTTAGAAGGACTTCTTGCTCGCCTCTTTAGGGATTGTTATAACAACAATTTTGTTATGATGACTCCAAGGGAGATTGAACAGACAAATATTGTCCTTTGGGTGGGCGTGTGTTGCTCAATTCTTGGGGGAGCATAGGCCTTTTGGCTGGGGTTTACTAAGATTTGTTTTAGAATACCTTTTTGGTGCTGAGATCAAAGTCTGAACACTCTTGGGCTATATAGAGACAGAGGTGTCCCACTTTTTCTTTTGATCAATAGTGTTTTAGTGCCCTCCATCGAGAAATTGCTTCAAGCTACCTTCAGTTGATAGGTTTTGGAAGACATGGCATTTGGTTTCTTGGAGTTTAGAGGGAAATAGAATGAAAGTGCAAAAGGGTTCATCGAGAGAATGGAGTTTGCCTTCCTTCTTGCCTTGCTGACAAGGAAGACCCAACGTTGGTGCTGCGAATCTTCTACATCTGTTTGAAGGGTAATGCTAGAGAATGGTTGTAAGGCTACAAAAAGGAGATACAATCAGCCCAACCTCCTCAAGTTATGACTTATGAAATGGTAAGACATGAATTTCTTACACATTTTCAATAGTCGGAAGACCTACAAAAGGTATGGTAGTTTATTCAAGGCTTGGTACAAGGTGAAGGCCAGACCATAAAAGAGTTTGTGAAGGCCTTCAATGCATTAAATACAAAGTGGTGTACATCTTTGGGGCTGAAATTCCTCCAGCCATGTTGAAGAAGGATAGGTTTCTTGCAAGCTTGAGGAGTAGTCTGCACTTGAGGTGGAGCTTAAGCAACCAAGGACCTTTGAGGAGGCAGTTGAAATTGCAAAAAATAAAGAGTGTAAAGTGAGTGTAAAGCGGAGTGCCTTCATCAACTTGGAATCAATGTTGAGTCAAAGGTTGAAGTGAAAGTTGTAGAGAAACCAAGGGTCCTCATCAAGGAGCCAGGTTATGATCGACAAGCTTCTCATAATGTGAATGCTTTTTTCAAGGTGATGCAAGAGGTTATAGGTATTATTAAGAATTTTAGTGTGCATATGATGCAAGGTGGAAGAGATCAAAGCTATGGATATGGACGTGGCTATGGAAGTAATGAGGGGTTTACAGGTGGTAGAGGAAGAGGCATGTATGGAAGAGGGGATATGCTTCAAAGTCATAATTGTGGTTAATGAGGTCATAAAATCCCTCAATGTGACAAGCCAAAGAGGATGGATGGTGACATGTTTACATGTTTCCTCTTCCTTTACAAATTCCTTCTTGAGCTCAAGATTATGGTATTGAGATTAAAGGGGAAGCAGGGCCAAGTGGTTTGATAGCTGAAGAGAAGGGCAAAACAAAGGTGGTAAGCATAATCCATTTGGATAAGAACAAGGATGACTTTGGAGCTATGGTCATTCCTAAAGGTAAGAGAGTTACAAGAGATCATGACATGAGTGATGCAAGTCCCAACCATAAAAGAGAGAAACAGGTTGAAATAGGTGTAGGTAAAGAGAAGAAGATGAGAAAACCCAAGCAACATTACAATGCATCTGAATTTTCTTTGGAGATTATAAAGTATAGAGAGAGCACAAATTTTTATACATCATTCATCTAATGTGGACTACGTCCATGTGAAGCAGCCACTCAATGGCTTTAGTACTTCAAACTAGAAGTAGGTTATAAAGGGATTATATCCTTAATGGAACTCTCGCCTTGCTTCACTCTCACCATGCCACACACACCTTGTTTCATCAACTTCACAATCCCTTTTTGTGTGTAGAAGAAGCCTCCTTTTATAGGCCAAAAGGGATGCCCTCTCTCATGAGAGGCAGCCGTGTGTAGCCTCCCTTTGTGTAGACAAGTCCAAGTTGAACTTTTCCATGCGCTCATGTGTGGCCACCCTTGAGAAGACAAGTCCACCCAGAAATCGACCATTCACCCACGTGTGGCCATAGACAAGTCCACCTAAAACTCATCCACTAGCCATTGAATTCAACAACCGGCCAAAGACTTCCAACTATCGACCGCCGGCCATTGACTATCGTCCACCAGCCAACCGTCCAACCGATCGACCACTTTTTGGCCGCCGATCGGTCATAATATTTGAAACTGAGCATGAATTTCAAGGAGCCATAATATTTGAAACTGAGCATGAATTTCAAGGAGTCAGTCTTATTACATACGGTGGATTCTCCTCATAACGGGGGCCTTACAAATGTGCATTTTGAGACTAAAAGTTACAAGGGGTGAATCATGCTCCATATGCAACAATCTCCCACTTGGAGATTGATCTCCACATCAAACCTGTGACTGCTTTGCATCCTATCTTCTTATCCTTGAATGCCATTTGAAGATGAAAAAAATCTCAACTTCTCCTTCTTAAACACCTTTGTTAACATGTTCACATGATTTTCACTTGTGTGCATCTTTCCTAGCTTTAGTTGTCCCTCTTTTAAAAGAGCACGTATGAAGTGATATCTCACCTCAATGTGCTTTGTGTGAAAGGATGTATTCTTCACAAGATGAATGATGCTTTGACTGTCACTGTACAAGACACAATTGTCTTGCTTGTATCCAAGCTCCTCCAGGAATCCGTGAAGCCACAAAATCTCTTTGCTTGCCTCCGTCATTGCTACATATTTTGCTTCCATGGTAGAAAGTAAGACCACTTTTTACAGCTTTGAAGTCCAACTTACTATTTGTGCGTGTCTGTCGCACGTGTCAATGCAAGGAACTTGCCGATACACTGTGTGCGAGCCACAAATGGCTCCAAGCACGCAACTAGCCTAAACTAGTAAGCTCACAGATGACGATGGTGTGTCACTCACCGCTCTACACTCGCTGTTGTGGAGGATTTCTCGCCACGAAGAAGAAGGAGCTGCTGCTGCACCGCGCTCAACCGCTTCGCCGCCGCCGTGCCGTCGTCGCAATGCTCGATCACACACTCTCTCTCTCTCTCTCTCACACACACATACACACACACAAGGAGATGAAGAAGAAGAAGATGGAGATGGAGCAAGAGCACTTCAATTGCACAAATGAGAGGATGAGTAAATTTTAGGTTTAGTTGACTTTTATATGAGCTCGCCCCATTCACACTTGTGCACCCATGCTTAGCCAACTAGTCCCTTGAATGTTCCAGTTAGAGTGCACCTCTCATCGACGATCACTCTTACCCTTCTCCTATTGGACCGACGAGCCTCATACCTGACTCTACCAAATAAATAATACGGTGTCTATCTTAGGTGATAGGAATGTGCGTGAGGGTTAACATGCCCCCCTTCCTGATGTAGATTCTATCCTCGGAAGCTATTGAGTTGAAGCTCGTTCATCGAGGTGGAAGAGCATTTGAGATGAATGTCCTTAGCCTTCTTCAATCACTGTAAAATCAAACAACATTGGCACAATAATTGCATTCTCATATACATTTTAAAAGCATATGCAGTTGTAGGCAGACAATTTGATTGGTAACAAAATTTTAAACCATTTGTCAGCAATAAACATTAAATTGCAATATAATCAAACGCATAAACAATTATAAAGGAAAAAATAAACAAGTATGGGGTCGCTAATTTAACGATCGAAAGGCACTAAAGATCGACTATTAATACCATGGGCAAGATTCTCAATTTTCTCTGGTCAATTAAGTTGTTTAATCGCGAGAGCCAAGTATTTCATGTTCGAGGGCTGACTAGAGGCTATACCTAGAAGACCTTGTAGTTAAGCTACGATAAAAGGAATCTCTCATGAAATCATCGGCTGACTTATTTCATTTTCTTTGACCCCCCAAAAGTCTTTTCTCATTGATTTACTTTTGATGTGTGTGCTTATTTTGTATGCCTTGGGTTTTTTGCTTTTCAAGGAAAACCGCCCACACTGGGAACCTCTAGGGCTCTAGTACCATAGGTGATACATGTGAGTGAAGTACCAAATCAAGCTGAGATTTCTCTTCCAACTTAAGATTTTACATTGTGGCACTATGATTTTTTTTTTTGTTTGTTCATTTTCAACATTTTAATTTTTTCATTTTGGGGGGTCATATAACACTAATACCCTCCCCAGGCTCATCACATTAGTAAACTCCCTTTATAATACTTAAGATAAAGGTCAATAGGGACTAAGCCCACTAGAAATCCCTAGTGCATTTCCCACAATGCTGCCTAAATTGGATTAAGAACCTAAGTAACCATTGATTATTAGGAAGGCATTCCCCATGGTATTAAGAGAAGATCTCTAACACCTAACTTGGTCAAACTAACTTAGTCGGACTGCTTGATTTTTAAACCTAGACAAGTGATTATGACAAAAATTACATTGAATTTAATGTTTGATACTAAGCAAATGCGTTGAATATTATGCTACCAATCACAATTAAAGCAGACAAACATGGATGAAAAAAAGATAAGGGGCAATGGTAATGGACAAGAAACACCTGTTTGTGTTGATGATCGTGCTTGATTTGAAGTGTGAATGAGAGAAAGATTCCATGAAGGTCCAAATCCTAACAACAGCAACACGTTCCTGTACACACTATGAAACACAAACAATACCTCTAGGAGGCACATCAGTGGGAAAAAACAACTTTGCTAATCACTAAACTCTAAAACAGAAACACTCCTATTGTACTAATCCTACCTACCCTCCATCACTCAAGTGATGAGGATCAAAGGTGTTTGATGACATAGGTTTTTGTTTCAGTGTACCAGATATGAATGTGTAGGTCTGAGTCAATGTTTGACTTTTATTGTGCACACTCGTTTGCTAATTGCTCTTGCTCCTTAATATTTTTGTTTTTTATGAGTATAAGGCTTTATATATACATTCCCTAAGATTGGTGATTGAGAGGTCAGGGAAAGAAGGGTAAGACAAAAATAATTCAATAGGCTGACGTGAATGAAGACTTCCCCCCTTCCTTGGGTAGGTCATACTGTTTGAAATGTGCTCGTCACCCTTTGAAACTAATTGTTCGAGTTGGTAATAGGTGAGGGTTTTTGCCAATAGTTTTCTATTACTCAGGTGCCTCATCGAGTTGCAAGGGTGGTAAGGTACTCTCCCAGGATCGAACTTGAAGTGGTTCATCAAGTGATTCTTGAACACTGGGAGGTGTGGATTCATTTGTAGCTTCATGGAGGTCCACTATTATAGGTGGAGTCTCTGAAGAAGCTTTTACCTCTATGGATTAATTACATGAGGAGCTAGAAGCTTCATGGGACTCCCCCCTTCTTGAGCTAGGTGGAACAAATCGTTCTTTCTTCGATACCCAAACTAGCTCTAGAGCGGGTGTATAGCATTCTATGATTTTTTTCTTTCCGCGATCGTTGATTTGTTTTGGAGCTACGGGATTGGGCTCACATGGATCAGGTGACAAGTAAGAACACAATCTACGTTTTGGCACCCAGATTTGATCATTTCCTTGATAGTAGCCTTGGGCTTCCAATAGTTATTTAGGAATCCAACTGAACATTTCTTTACATTTGTTGGGGCAAGTGGGACGTCTCTTACCAGGCTCCTGTCTTTTAGCACTAGCTATGGTCGCTAAAGAAGCTTTAGGGACCCACTTGTATGTTTTCTTCGTTATATTAGGATGAGTCTTGTCAGAAGCTATATGCATTGCTTCTAGCATATTTAAGGGTATGGGCATTTCATCCCCCTCAGGTGTTACCTAGGTCGTCCCCTTATTTCCCCAAGTGTCTATGGTTGCTGCTAGGTGGACCCAATCCACATTGTCAGACTCAGTCATCCTAGGTAGAACATCCATATAGGGAGAATCTTCCCCAACATCAGTGTCCGCTTTACACGTGTAACAATACTGCAATGGGGCCGAGTGAACTGTGGTGTCAGATCTATGATCAATTATAAACGTGTTTCCTAGGGGATGTGCTCGACCAGTTACAAGATCTACTCGAATAACAGAATCTTGGAATTGCAAGTAGACATGGTTTTTAGACCAGTCCTGTACCATTTTTGCTTCCCTCATGAAAGGACGTCCTAAGATCATCTCCAATGCCATAGTGTGCTTGGAGAAATCCAACAATGAAGGTAATTATTATTTTATGTCCAAAGAACTTGATCTTGAGATCTTCTAGCATCCCAATAGGTTTAACAATAGACCCATTGGCCATCTTCACTACTATGGTTGTGGTTGCAAGGTGAGTTCTTCCCATAGTTTCCCAACAATTTTTAGTCACAATGCTAACCCCAACGCCACCATCAAGGATTCCCTTCACAGTTAATCCCTTAGTAGTGATTAGTATGGTCGCATTGGATTCATCACCCTCAAAGTATTGTCCCAACTTGTTAACATGTATTTCTATAACAAGGTTCTCATCTAAGTTGGGTTGTGGATCTAAGTGTTCCTCCTCTATTGTCATCTCCCCAGCTCCATCCATATGTGCATATTGTGGTAGCCCAAACTTTAGTTCTCCATTGAGGAAGGCTTGAAGAGCTGAGACTAGCTCAGGGTCTTTATGTAGTTTGGACATGATTGTAGTTCTAACTTCTGAAGACATGAAATCCATCAATTTGGCAATGTTTAACGGCACCTTTTGGGCTTCAGCCCCTTTACTTGGGGAAGATGGGATCTCCATTTCTTCGATAGGATCAAGTAGTCCCTCTGTAAACATTCTTTCCATCAAGAAGTGAGTACGCCCACTTTCCCATGACTTTAAGTCACTTTCTTCTTGGATGACACTAGGTATGGCTAAGGGTCTATGGACTTGGTGAGGTTGTTGTTGTGTAGAGAACACGGTGTCTGTAATTTGGATCTACCTAGGTGCTGGTTCTAGATCCTTTTGGGTATCTTCTACCAAAATCCTTCATTGCTTGACTCGCTCGATCTCCTCTGTAGGGTTTGGATAAGTTCCTATCTTCTTCTTGGATCCTGGCCATTGTGGCTCATGAAGATCTTCCTTGTTGGTTTCTACCTTAGTGGTCATTTTGGTCTCCATGGTTTCACCTAAATCAAAATACTCTTCACCGTCGTTCATATATACGGGGTTGTCACCAGTCCCTATGTTGATCTTTGAAATGGGGTCTGACTTCGCTGCTTTTTGCAATATCTTCCTTCGTGTTTTCTTCTTTTTCTAAGATTGGGCAATTGATGCCGTGTCTCTTTCCTCAAGAATATAATTTTTTTTTGGAGCATTGATCGTGTGAGTACGTTTACTGGTACCACATGTGTACTGTGATGGCTCCTCGGTAACTTCAATCAAGTGTAATGGCATGATCTTCAGTGCATTTGGATTATTTGGACATTGGGCAATCAAATGATCTATGCCACATCGATACACATGAGTATCGATGCCACATCGATACACATGAGTATCGGCATTGTAGACGTGCTCGCTTGATTGGTTTGCATTAGTGTGGTGTTCTTTTGTAGCCTAATAGGACACTCGGCCACACGATGTGGAACTCCACACTCATAGCTTTGAAGAGGTGGTCTCTTAGCAGTATAATTGATATTTTGGACTCTTGCAGCAAGATCAGCTACTTGATAGACATGTTTGACTTGTCCCCAATAGTCTTCCATGTAGTATTGTGGACTTTCTTCAAGCAAATTCATCCCATAGGAAATATTAGGATCTATATCTTCCTCACAGCCTTCCAAACAAGCAATAGATGACTCACAACCCACTTGATTCACATAAGTGATTCTCAGATGTGGTGGTTGCAGTCCTAGCACTGGAGGTGGTAAGGGTGTTGTTTGAAAAACATTTTGGGCCCTAGGGACCATGTGTTGTGCTGTTTGTTCAAGAGGTGGGGCGGGCATCAATGCAGGCACTCGAGGTGTGTCTATCCATGTTAAGGTTGGTCTATTGGCCATCGCACACTTAAATACTATGCAATCCTTAGCTTGATGACCATACCTCCCACAGGCATTGCAGTTCCCATTGAATTTTACTCTAAATGTAGGCATTCACTGGTACTATGCGGTCCATAGCATACTGAGCACCATTGTTGCTCTCTTCTTGGATACATATGATTGTTTTGCAGAGAACAATTGTCTCTAAGGCTCTCTTGAATAGCCTTGGTGAGATTTGCTAGAGTCATCTCAAATATCTTTGGCTCCTTAGCAATAGGATTTAGGATCATTGGTTGATGCCCCGATGCTTGCGAGCTAATAGATTTAGGCTCAACAGACACTCTTTCTCCTTGAATCATTAAATTATCCTCCAATTGGATCGCATTGGTGGTGACTGCTTCCCAAGTGGTGATACCTCTAATGACTAGGCCATTGTAGATATCCTCATGTCGTAATCCCCTAATGAATCTATCAAGCAATTGATTATTGTTGAAGCGTTCATTTGGATTACAACGAGAATTCAAATTCTTTAAGCGACTAATAAAGTCTCTCACCAACTCTCCTTCCTCTCGTTGGGCTTTCTGGAGTTGAGAGGCTACACCCCAAAGCACTCCCTCTCGTATGTATTATTTTAATAAGAGTCTCCTAAGAGTAGGGTAAATCGTTTTTTCTTCCACCCTTAGGGTTCTATACCAATCCCCAGCCTTTCCACTTAAGGTTAGGCTTAAAGCATTACTCTTATGCAGGTCATTCTGTTCTCCTAGAGAATCACATATTTGTTCAAACACTTCGATATGCTTTCTTACATCCCCGTCTCCACTAAATTTTTGTGTGAGCTTGGCTATTTGTACTCCCGGGGTGGTCACTTTTTAGAATGTGTATGCTATCACGTGAGTTAACCGGAGAGGATTATTAAAAGATCAAAATGTATCAAAATGTATACATACAGAGGGGGATGGGGTTTTTTAAAATAGGCAAGTAGTGTAAATATAGTATGTACATTGAGGTATTATTAATAACCTCTTGAACACACGTGATATAGGAAGCTTTTGATAAGTGACCTCCCCGGGTTTGTACTACCTTACTTTTAGGTTCTCTATCAGGCGTGTTACGCATATTCTCAGCAATAGATCAACCGATAGCTTGAGTAAACGTTGCCAAGTCACCTAAGTGAGAAGGAACCATGGGTGGAGGTGCTCCAGAGACTACATGTGGAGTAGGTATTGGCATTGGCCTTGGCGTATAGGAAGCCCTTGGGTTCCACGTTTGGTATGGTGTTGTGCCATGTGGCGGCCCAAAGTTCATATGGGTGGCCATGGACATAGCAAACGTCGGATGTGACATGCTAATGCTAGCGGGTATGGTCCCATGGAAATAAGAGCTTGGGTGTTGTCGTTGTGGAGCATAGGTTGTTGAAACAATGGGAGGGGTAGGAACTACATGAGTACGAGGACCCATGGGTGTATACGATTGGTACATACTTGTAGGTACTGTTGCAGGCATTCAGCTACCATGTAGTGGTGCTTTACTAACAAATGAGATCCATGGCGTGTTTCTCGGCATGCCCATCATTGGGCTAGGCATGGTATCCATGGTGTCATCAAGGGAAAGATGAGCTAGACTTGGAAAGTTAATGCTATCACTTGTGGGCTCAGATTGCACTGAGACCCCTTGCAAAACAACATATGGACGATCCATTGGACTTACCGAGGGAGTCTCCATTTGTGATAAGGTCGGTTGTTTAGCCTCCCTCTATCCAAGAATATCATGAGACCCATTGAAGGCATGTGGATCCCCTTGTTCTGTCTCTCTAGCTCAATAACCCTATGGATGACCTCACAAACTCTTTGTTGTTGATCCTCCACACTAGTAGCACCTGTTGTGGATTGTAGGATATCTAACCAACCCACGTGATAGGTGTGATTTGTGTATAGGTCAGTTAGAGTTTCTGTTTGTAGTTTGTAATCCCAATTCTCATTCAGGAACGCTCCATATAAGCTTGAGGTGCTAGTAGTGTCCTTTGAACTAGATGCAATGTGGATCTCTATGGGTTGACCCTTAGTGATCGCTAATTCAGGAGCACTTGATTGCTCTCCTATCAAAGATATTGAAATAGGGGCTTTTTCTTTTAACTCTCTTCGTTGCTAATATTTTAATATTTTTTTTTTTTTTTTTGGGATAAGATCGGGGCAACCGCGATGTGTGTGCGAGCGCAAACACACCTAACCTACCTACTTATCACTAATACAGCTACTGTTACACACTTACACACTACTATAGTAACTCACTAGCTAACAGAACTACTTACTGTACTTTACACAGAACTAACATTATGGATCTACAACCTTAATACTAACACCTTATCACAAAGAAAACACAGTACCTTTCAATTCCTTATTAACAAAATAATACGCAGCAGCAAAACAAACTCCTTCCTTCTCTACACACACACGTTCCTTCTCTATACACACGCCTTCATTCTCTACCTTTCCTACAATTACAATTGCCCCACAAAGAAGCACAGAGTGCCATTCAAGCTTAGTGTATGGCATTCCCCGACAGCGGTACCAAAAATGTGCACATCTGTTGCACGTGTCAATGCAAGGAACTTGTCGATACACTGTGTGCGAGCCACAAATGGCTCAAAGCATGCAACTAGCCTAAAATAGTAAGCTCAAAGATGACGATGGTGTGTCACTCACCGCTCTACGCTTGCTGTTGTGGAGGTTCCTTGCCGTGAAGAAGAAGGAGCCGCCGCTACATCGTGCTCAACCGCTTCACCACTGCCATGCCGTTGTTGCAATGCTCAATCGTACACACTCTCTCTCTCTCTCTCTCTCTCTCTCTCTCTCTCTCTCACGCATACACACACACACAAGGAGATGAAGAAGAAGAAGATGGAGATATAGCAAGAGCACTCTTCAGTTGCACAAATGAGAGAATGAGTGAATTTTAGGTTTAGTTGACTTTTATGTGAGCTCGCCCCATTCACACTTTGGCGCCCATGCTTAGCCAACTAATCCCTTGAATGTTCCAGTTATAGTGCGCCTCTCATCGATGATCACTCTTACCCTTTTCCTATTGGACCGACAAGCCCGGTACCTAACTCTACCAAATAAATAATACGGTGTCCATCTTAGGTTATAGGAATGTGCGTGAGGTTTAACACTATTGTGCCTCCAACTGTGAAGACATAGCCAGTAGTGCTTCTTCAAGTATCTTTGTCACCTACCATATCTTCATCAACATACCCTTGCAAGAAAATATCAGTGCCTCCAAAATACAATGCATTTGTTGTTGTCTCTTTTAGATACCTAAGTATCCACTTTACAGCTTACCAGTGCTCTTTACCTTGATTATCCTTGAGCCTACTCACAACTCCCACTGAATGTGCAATATCTGACCTTGTCCAGACCATAGCATACATTAGAGAACCTACCGTTGTAGCATATAGAACTTTAGTAATATTTTCTATCTCCTCTTGTGTCTTTGGACACATATCCTTGGTTAGTTTAAAGTGACTAGCCAAAGGTGTAGAAACCGGTTTTGCATCTTGCATTGCAAACCTTTCTAGTACCTTGTTGATGTAATCCTCTTGAGATAGCTTTAGTACCTTCTTCATCACGTCCCTTGATATCTTCATACCAAGTATCCACTTTCTAGCACCTAAATCTTTCATTGAAAGAGATTTAGAAAGCTTCTATTTTAGGTCTTTGATATCCTTCATGTTAGCACTTGCAATCATCATGTCATCAACATACAACACTAGGATGATGAACTTCCCATCTCCCAAATTCTTCGTGTAGATGCAGTGATCTAAGTTTCATCTTCTGAATCTGTGATCTAGCATCCATCGATTGAACTTCAAGTAACATTGTCTTGATGCTTTCTTTAGACCATACAAGCTTTTATTTAATTTGCAAACCATTTTCTCCTTACTCTTTTCTTCATACCCCTTTAGTTCAAGCATGTAAATATTCTCCTCCAAGTCACCATGAGGGAATTCCATGTTTACATATATTTGCTCAAGTTTTAAGTCTTGATCAGCCAAAAGGCTTAAGAAAATCCTAATTGAACTCAATTTTACAACCGAAGAAAATATTTTATTGAGTTTAATATCTTTCTTCTGAGAAAACCCTTTTACCACAAGCTTGAACTTGTACCTTTTGTTCCCACCTTCTTCTTCCTTCGGCTTGTACACCCATTTGTTTTGTAGTAACCACTTACCTTTAGGCAACTCAACCATCACCCATGTCTGGTTGTGATGTAACGACTCCATCTTCACTTGCATGCCCTTCATCCATTCTTCTCTGGATTTGTGTTGCATAGCTTCTTTGTACGATTCCAGCTCTCTAGAGTTTGAGACCAAGAGATGGTTGAAGGAACGAACCTTTCTAGAGATCTACTTGCTCTTGTAGTTCTTTGAGGCATAGGTTGAGGCTCCTCATCTGGTTGACGTTGTTGTACATTGTCACCGCTTGCACTCCTTGGGTCTTCACCGTCATCAAGATCCATGTACTCATCACCTGTACCTTTTGTTTGTTTTCTTTCCAAGTAATCTTTGTACATATTTTGTTTGTTGAAAATTACATCCTTACTCATAAAGATTTTACCATCTTTGAGATTCCATAGGTGATACCCAGAGTCTACTTCTTCATAGCCAATGAAGAAACACTTCTTGGACTTTGTATCTAGCTTTGATCTCAGGCTTCTATCTATGTGTCTAAAAGCCTCGCAACCAAACACTTTGAGAAATGCATAATTCACTGGTTTATCTGTCCATGCCTCTTTTAGAACTCCCCCATCTAGTGCCATTGAGGGTGAATGGTTGATAAAGTACACATATGTACTTGCTGCTTCTGCCCAAAGCTCAAGCGACAGGTCTGCATGTAGCCGCATGATTCGTGGCCGCTCCATGATTGTCATGTTCATCCTTTCCAAAATGCCATTTTGTTGAGGTGTCCTTGGGGTTGTTGCCTCCGAATGCCATTGCTAGCACATAAGCTTTTAAAAGCTTCGCTACAATATTTGCCTCCATTGCCACATCTGAGACATTTAAGCTCGGTACCTGCTTCAATCTTAGCAAAGAATTTCCACCTTTGAAATATGGAAAACACAATGGATTTATTATTCATTGTATAAACGCATGTTTTCCTAGTTGCATTGTCTATGAATGTTATATAGTACAGTGAGCCACCAACGGATGGTGTACTTGCAGGACCCCAAGCATCAAAATTAACCAATTCAAGTTTTTTATTTTATTTTTTAGATTCTTACCAGACTTTTGCTAGTACTTGCAGACTTATGACCCAAGGAAATCCTAAAGTTGTCAAGTTTGATGCATTATGCACATTGCTGTTGCAAGAGTCAATTTCTAGAAAAATTAGGACTAGACATCATGTAGTTGAACATGCTTTTATTGCTGCTCAAAGAAAGGGTGGTAATTACAATGCAGCCACTTGTTATGGTTCTTCTACTAGTGGAAAATCACATGTTCCTAATGCTTCTGTTGGTAGCAATTTGTCTGGAAATTTTGGTGATAAGGGCAAAAAGAAGATGCGTTTCCATTATTGTAAATCTAATAATCACTTGATCAAGTAGTGTCCTAAGTTTTGTGATGCTAATGTTGATGTAGAATAAGCTTTTAGTGCAGAGTGCACTTACAATCCTGTTGTCCATGATGCATGCATGTTAGTTGCTGCAAATTCACATGTGTGGAATTTCGATAGTGGTGCTACAAAGCACATTACCTCACATCGTGAATTGTTCACCTCTCTAGAGGTTGTCCCTCATGGGAATTCAGTCACTTGTGCCACCAATGCCTCTTATCCAGTTAAGGGAGTTGGAAAGATTGTGCTTACTGCTGCAAATGGCAGTTCTTTCACACTTGTTGATGCACTTTATGTACCTGGGATCAAGAAGAATCTTTTGTCTGTATCTCCACTTGCTAGACTTGGACTTGTAGTCAAATTTGTGGATGACAAATGTACAATTCATGATCTCAGTTTCATCACTGCATCTGGCCTTTTGTGCCATGGGCTGTATAAGCTCATTTTGTATGACAAGTGTGGAATTTTTTTTGCAAATGCAGTTGCAGATTCAAGGGCTGTTTCAGATGTAAAATTGTGGCACGCACGTTTTGGGCATCTGAATTTTGCCAATTTGTTGCGTTTGCAAAAAATTGATATGGTTGCTTCTTTGCTACCTCTTGAAGCACCTGTTAAACATGTTCGTGAAGGTTGTATCTTGGGTAAAATGCAACGTTATAAGTTTCGAAAGGATGTTTCAATTAGGGCCACATGGAGGTTGCAGCTTGTGCATAGTGATGTTTGTGGGCCCACACAAACTCTGTCCTTGGGAAATTAACTTTACTTCGTGACTTTCATTGATGATTACTCCAGGCATGCATGGGTATTTCCGTTTAAAGCGAAGTCCAAAGTTTTTATGTGCTTCAAACAATTTCTGGCTATGGTTGAAAATGTCTCGAACGTACTATGGGCAGCCTGCGTTCCGATCGAGGGGGGGACTATATGTCCCATAAATTTAATGCATTTCTAGATAGTCGTGCGATAAAACACCAATGTACAGTGCCTTATACACCTCAACAAAATGGTATTGCTGAGAGGAAAAATAGGTCACTTACGAAAATGGCACGATGTATCGTCAAAAGTCAAGCTTTGCCGCATTCTTTTTGGCTTGAGGCCATCATGTGTGCCACTTATGTACTAAACCAGTGTCCTACAAAAGCTTTGCAGTCTATTACTCCATATGAAGCATGGAATGATAGAAAGCCTTTTATTGAGCACATGCATGTTTTTGGCTGTTTGGCATATGCTTTGGTGCCACAAACATAGCGCAGAAAATTGGATGATAAGGCTGTCAAATGTATTTTTGTTGGTTATAGTGTTGAAAGCAAACACTACACGTTGTATCATCCACAAACAAAACGTATTCTGGTTTCACGGGATGTTATATTTGTGGAAGATTTTGTTCAGCCCTTGCTGTCATGTACTAGAGACAGTAATGTAAGCTCACAGGACAAGCACATGACATTAATGACACTTTGTTGCCACTTTTCAGTGGTGGAAATACAAATGTAAATTCCAATGAGGCAAATGTACACCTATGGGGGTTTTTGAAAATGTTATAGATAAGTCTATTATTGATGCAGATGTAGATGATTTACTTGATGAGGAAAGGGCTGAAAATGAGCAGGCTAGAGGTATGCCACAACGGCTGGTGCATACTTTGCTGACAGTAAATTGGATGCGCCTTTGTCTACTTGTACTCATTCAGGTTCTTGCCATCCATCTTATGCATCAGATTCTTATGATTTGGCTGTGCTAGCCTACATGATATTGAGGAACCTCTTTCTTTTGATGAAGCACAGAATTCAAAAAATTGGATTGCTGCCATGCAATCAGAATATGATGCACTTATAGAAAATGACACATGGACTTTATGTGATTTGCCTCTTGGAAAAATTCCATTGATACAAAGCTGGTTTACAAGTTGAAATGCAAGCCGGATGGTGAGGTTGATCGCCATAAGGCTCAACTTGTTGCAAAAGGCTATGCGCAACAAAAAGGTATAGATTATGAAGAAAATTTTGCTTCCACTTGTCGTATGACTACTGTTAATTTTCTATGTGCATTGGCAGCTCATTTTGGTTGGGATGTACATCACTCATACCATTTTATTGCTTTCTTGAATGGTGACATATTTGAGGGAGTTTATGTAACGCAGCCTCGCGGTTTTGTCAAGAAAAGACAAGAGGACAAAGTGTGCAGATGTAAGAAGGCTTTGTATGGGTTGAAGCAATCTCCTCGTGCTTGGTATAAAAGATTTGTGGCTATTGCATCATTACTTGGTCATATAGTTTAAGCAGTGTGATGGTGGTATTGCGTTGTGTTAGAAAAGTTACATAGAGACATTTCTATGTAAGTTTGGGCTAAAGGATTGCAAAGCTATTGCCACTCCCATGGAAACAGGTTTGAAGTTAAGTCTACATGATGCTGGTGATCTTGTTGATGTCAGTCTTTACCAAATTGCTGTTGGTTGCCTCATTTATGTATGCAACACAAGGCACGAGGCCGGATATTCAATTTGCAGTCTCACAGGTCACCAGATTTATGCATAGCCTAGGGTCTAAGCATTAGCAGATTGTCAAGCGGATTTTCCAGTACTTGAGTGGCACTTTACATCTTGGCTTGTTTTATCCCAAGGGGGGATCATTGCAGCCAGACTTCCATGATTTTTTAGACTCAAATTGGGCTGGTTGTTTTGACACGCAAGTGTCCACAAGTGGTTTTTGTCTCATGCTTGGTAGTTCATGTATATCATGGTTGAGAAAGAACAAACCTAATGTGGACACTTCCAGTTGTGAGGCTGAGTACAGGTCAGTCTTCACAGCTACGGTTGAGTGTATATGGCTCAGACGCCTTATGAATGATTTGGGTGTTGGATAGGACACTTCCAACACTATCTACACTGACAGTCAGAGTGCATTGGCAGTTGCGAGGAGCCCAATTTTTCATGCTTGCACAAAGCACATTGAGGTGCATTACCACTATGTCAGGGAGAGGTTCTCAGTAGGAGAGATCAGCTTGGCTTATGTGCCAAGCTAGGACAACCTTGAAGACCTTTTCACAATGGCATTGTCTCGTGAGAAGTTTGAAGCCTTCCACGAAGCTTTGGGCTTACTCCCCTTAGTGCGTTGATCATGTCCTCAGGGAATTGCACTTCCCTTTACTCACATGCCAGCTCTCGTTCACCGCATCACTCCAGGGGGATTTGTTATCATATACATGTGGTAGTGATGTGTGTGAACACACTTAGGAACGGTGGGGCATTTTTTCCCTCTTTGGAAGGTTTTTTCCCCCATGGATTGTACATACGCCCATCCATTCTAGGGAGATCTATCTTTCTATTGCACACTAAGTAATTCATGGAAGAGTTCAACTTGGACTTGTCTACACAAAGGGCATCCACACACGACTACCTCTCATGAGAGAGGACAACCCTTTTGACCTATAAATGGAGGCTTCTTCTACACACAAAAAGGGATTGTGAAGTTGATGAAACAAGGTGTGTGTGAGGTGGTGAGAGTGAAGCAAAGTGAAGTTCCATTAAGGGTATAATCCCTTTGTAACCTACTTCTAGTTTGAAGTACTAAAGCCATTGAGTGGATACTTTCTCATGGACATAGCCCACATTGGGTGAACACGTATATCATGCTCTCTCTCTCTCTCTCTCTCTCATCTCTCTTTTGTGTGAGAAAATTATCTCTCTCTTTTAAGGAAACTATTCTGATATCTACTTAGCTACACCTCTATTTCCTAGAAACTGGTATTAGAGCAAGGTTTCCTCATAGCTAAAGGAAAGGATTTCTTGAATTGAGTGGGAGTAATGTATTATTCTAGGATTGCTAGTCCAATAAGAAGAAGGAGTTGCAGTCTCAAGACAAAAAGTCAACATCGGAGGCCAATGTGGCAAGTAAAGTATAGCAACACGCTCTAATTCTCTCAATGGGCAATGTGTCTAATTCTTGGATAGTAGACTCTAAGGCTTCATTTCATGCGACACCACACAAGTAACATTTCCAAGTATCCACAAAAAGGTAATTTCTTATATGTATACTTGGGAGATGATGAAGCTTGCAAAATTATCGGCAAAGATATAATTTCTGTAAAAACTGCAAATGGAAATGAATGGAAGCTTAAAGATGTTAGGCATAATCCTTCTCTTTGTATAAATTTGATCTCTATAGGATAATTGGACGATGAAGGTCACCACATTTCATTCCGAAACAAATGATAGAAGATCTCAAAGGGATCTTTGGTGGTTGCCAAAGGAGAAAAGGTTTGTACACTTTACTTGTGTACTGTCAACACGCAATCTTCAGCTTATGCAACAACTACAAATCCAATAGTGCAGTGTGACACTATCGGCTTGGGTATATGAGTGCCAAAGGAATGCAAATACTTCAATCAAAGAAGCTTCTACCAGGTTTGAAAAAAGTGGACTTAGAGTTCTGTGAAAAGTTTTGTTCACGGTAAACAAAAGAGGGTAAATTTCCTAAAACTAGGAAATGAGTATGGAGCCTGATTCACCCCTTGTAACTTTTAGTCTCAAAATGCACATTTGTAAGGCCCTCGTTATGAGAATAAGCCATCGTGTGTAATAAAAATCACTCATTGAAAAACAAAAAATTCACGCCCAATCTCAAATATTATGGCTGGACGATGGCCAAAAAGCGATCGAAAAATGGTCGATCGACTGGCCGGTAGTCAATGGCAGATGGCCAATGCTTCAAAGTCTTTGGATGGTGGCTAAATTCAATGGCAGGTGGATGAGTTTGAACTAGACTTGTCTACGGCTGCACATGGGAGAATGGCCAATTTTTGGGTGGACTTGTCTTCTCAAGGGCAGCCACACATGGGTGCATGGTGTTATCATATACAGGTGGTAGTGATGTGTGTGAACACACTTAGGACCGCCGGGATATTTTCCCCCTCTTTAGGAGGTTTTTTTCCCCGTGCATTGTATATATTCCCACTCATTCTAGGGCGATCTATCTTTCCATTGCACACTAAGTAATACACTCTCTGTTGTGTGCCTTGAGCTTCCTTCATCTTATCCAAGCTGTGTGCATTTCCTTACAACCCTAATTCCAACATTTGGTATCAGAGTAGGTTGCATCCTCCCAGGCTTAGTCGCCAGCAGCTCTAGCGCACACCCGGACTCACTTTCTCCGATTACAATGATCTTTGGCGAGCGTTCGCAGGTTGATAAATTTTTTGGGAATGCTCGTGAGGTTAGTCTGCTTGGATTTCTGATTCGGGCTCCTTTCGGCCTCCGTTTCCACTACGGGCAAGGTTGCACAGGCTATTTTGTCATTTTGTGTAGAATTTTTGTCAGTGTCGTTTTCTGCATAACAAGTCCCTTACAGTCATCTAAGGTTTGTGCTATCTAGCACGTGTTGTTTCCGCCTCATTTCTACTCTTTTCGGGCAGTTTTCACATCAGGTGTAGGCATTCGCAATGGCCGACAACAACATAGATGTGTTCAAGATGTTTGCTGATGAGGACAACTTGGATGGAGACTATTACCCTATGTGGGCTTACATGATGCAACATGTTCTTGTATCAAAGGGCGTCTAGAATATTATGCAGGGCATTGATGTGCGTCCTGGTTCTGAGGATGTAGGCGATGTTGAGGGTGTTGCAGGTCTTGCTGTTGCAAGGATTGTTTCTGTTAGAGTTGTTTTGCCTACGATAGAACAAGCTCGTTGGGATGTAAAGGATGTTCAGGCTCATGCATTGATTGCATTGTCTATGAAGCACACCATCACACCTCACATTGTTCAATGAAATTTTCAAAACAGGCTTAGGATATTCTGGCTGGTCTTTATGCAAGCTGCAATGAGGAAAAAATTGCATTGCTGCGTAAAGAGCTGGAGTCAAAGATTATGCATGAGGAAGATGATATGGACGCTTTCCTTGCTGGTGTCAAGGATATCAATGAGCAACTTATTTCTGTAGGTGAAGTCATTTCAGACAGTTCCCTTGTGCAGACTGTTCTGATGCAAATCACTTGTTAAGGATCACTTTGGAAGAAGCACCAAAAGGGGTGGTTGAAGATGTTCCAAATGCTTATTTGTCGTTTGTTGAAATGGTTCCTAGATGGTCGGAGAACCTTGTAACTCTAATGACCATAATGCAAGTAGATTCACAAATACCACTTCCTATTACACCATGATTGATTGAACAATGAGCTATGAATCAATTTTTGGCTCAAAGGATTTAGCAAAAAGATAAAGATGGGATTTTGTTTTTGTGCATTGGCTGTGAGGAACATGCAAACTATTTGAAACAAGCTCATATGATGGTCATAGGACTCCACTTTGCAAAAGACCAAACCTTATGGTGATTAACCTGGCTAGGGGTCTATTGGCCTACGATGAGGAGAGACATTTATGATTATGTGAAAAATTTCTCTAAATGTAAAGAAAAATCTGTTGTATCTCATGCCACATTATTTACACCATGATGGAGTAGATATCTGGTAGAATATTTAATCAATAGGACATTCCCTAGAGATATGAGCAAATGCAGACAGAGAGCAATTGAAATAGAAGCACAATCAATTAAAAAAAGTTTTAGATTATTTTTCTTAAAAATCACAAGTTAATGCATTCTAAATGTTAGTGCTTACTACTCATGGTACACACTTAACAAAGGTCATTATGTAGAGCATATACATTGTTCACTTAAAGTTTGTCTATTTTCAAGTTTGTTTTGCAACTACGAAGAAGGGTACATGTGATTGCTTGAAAGATAACTAGATAATTTTATTAATAGTAAAGAACAAAAAAAGTAAAATATTCTATAAAGGAAAAAGGTGGGAACAACCTGATAAATGTACACTTGCAAGGGTATGCAACAGTTTGCATGTTTCTTTCAAATGCTTGAAATGTATTCTTGGTTTGATATGTTTGAAATACTGTTTTCTTGTATCATAGTACTACGTTGGAAAGGTGCATTTATTGAATGGTTTGGTGGGAAGGTGGATCCCGAAGGGTTGATTTGTTGGCCGAAAATTTGAACCCAATTTTATGTTGTGTAGTAAGTTAAACCAAGGATGCAGAAAGGGAATCTGACCTACGGAGCAAAAATCAAACTTGGGAATGAGAGATTTGTGTAGTTAGTAAATACACTCATCTTAGGGGAGCACACTAACGGTTGTGTTCGATCATAACAGGAAAAAAAGCATTAGTGACCTTGAACCAAGGGTGAATTAGAGAACTCCCAGCAGTTGACCTTGGAAGGTTGAGTTCAAATGTAGTCTGATGACTTCGATTGGAAAGTTGAACCGATAAGGAAAGGTGTTTCCAGGTGAAGGGTTCCATATGAGAAAAAGTGAATGTTGTCACTCCCTTGAGTTGGCATCAGAGAGCAGGAGGAGTCTTGTCTTGGTTTCAGTCTCAAGTGGGAGAAATGTCAAGAATTGTGGTGTATCCATTGGGAGATGGTGCGACCAACGGCCCTTGGCATGGCCCTCACACCGAACAACATGTGGAAAACACATACTAGTCCAACAAGACTAC
This sequence comes from Adiantum capillus-veneris, assembly GCF_014529385.1. Lineage (NCBI taxonomy): Eukaryota > Viridiplantae > Streptophyta > Polypodiopsida > Polypodiales > Pteridaceae > Adiantum > Adiantum capillus-veneris. The sequence continues at coordinate 120,197,729 of NC_140937.1, read as the reverse complement.
TTAAATTCTTGGTGGAAGCGGAGGTGACCTTGTTTGATGTGGCTTTGTATCTCAAATGTCATCTCTTGAGAAACATAGAAGCAAGAATAGCTATTAAGGATGTGGCAAGGAAGACCTCTTCTATTTTGAGGGGAAGGTCTCACTCCAAATGTGATCACGTATCTTGCACCTTGAAGGCTTGTGGTCTTACGCAAGAAGTTGACATGGATGAGAGAATTCATGATGTCATTGATATTTAGAGGTTGTTAGAGAAAGTTATCTTTCTTGTTGGTGCGTTGCTTGATATGCATGCTAGATGGGGTTCTGTCTCAAAACCATGAAAATTTTCACCTGAGAGATGTCATCTCTTAGAGTGTGTTGATTGCTGGATATGCCCAACATGGTTGTGGCGACAAGGTTTTGACTGACTAGATTGACCAAGTGTGAAGAAAGGCCTTTCTCCAAATTCAAAGCCTATGGCTTTACATAATTCCTTCACCTGGGTGAGAGAATTCACTATGAGATTTCAATAGAGTAGTTGTTGGAGAAACATGTTTTCCTTGTCAATGATTTGGCGATATGTTCTAAGCATGGTGTAATAGAAAAAGCTTTTGATGAGTTTTTTTTCCGTAGTGTCATCTCTTGGTGGCAAGGAAGCTTTGGGTTGCTTGGGGACAGGGATTCTTCAGTTAATTTGACCAAATGCAAAGGGAGGGTTTTTGGCCACATGAAGTCTCTTAGAGTGCTCTTATATGAGTATATGCCCAGCAAGGGTTGGTCCCGGAATCTCTGAACGCTTTCTATTGAATGCAATAAGAGGGAACCTCTCCAACTACAATCACTTGCCTTACAACGTTTTAAAAAGTTCTCAATGAGCTTTCTGTCCAAATTGTTGAAAGTTCTTGATGATATTTTTTTGTCTCTTAGAAGGGGTCGATTTGTAGATATGCCTAACATGGTTGTGGCAAGGAAGCTCTAATCTTTTTCCACCTGATGGGGGGGGATCAATGATCTACAAAAGGAGCTTGAGCACAAGGCAAGGAACAACACGTAAGAAGTGGTGATGATAGACATGATAGCAGAAGTGAACATGAAACTTGATGCAATGACATAAATCACAAAATAGATGATGATGGATATCATAGTAGATATCATTGAAACCATGATGATGGTGATCATGGTAGACATGATTGACAATATAGAAGTATCAAACATGAGGAGATCTTGACAGAGAGGTTGAAGTATAAGGGATCTTAGCCATGAAGATAGTGATATGAGGATTCGTAGAGATTATGACCATAGGGATAGATATGTAGAAAATGTTTGGTGATCTTCAAAGACAATGACATTAAGCTTCTTGAGTACTTTGGTAAAAGTTTTCTCACCATCACAAAATACAAAAGAGTGCATTTGACTTCAACCTTGTCTGGGCTTTGTGTCTTCATTCCTATCCTTGATAATAGAGGGAGAATCAAAGATCTACAAAGGTATCATGATGCAAGGAACAACCAAAAATTAGTGGTGATGGTAGACATGAAAGCAATCAATTTGATAACAAAAGTTACAAAAGAGACATAAGCAACATGATGATGGACATTGTGGTAGAAATGATCAACATGAGAGAAGTATGTAAGACAAAGAGACCATGATAGAGAGGCTAAATGTACAAGGGGTTTTAGCCATAGAGATGGTGATCAAAGAACTCACAAAGAGCATGATGATTGCAAGGATATACACCATAACTATTTAGAGAATTTTTGGCTAAAGCCTTTTAAAAAATGATGATGAGCTTCCCAAGTACTTTGCCAGAAGTTTTCTCGCAAGCATAGAAACACAAAAGGGAGCATTTAAATTCAACCTTCCCTTGGGTTTCTGTCCTTGATGGCAGAGTGAGAATCAAAGATTTGCAAAAGAAGCTTCAACACAAGGCGAGGAACAACACAAAAGAAGTGGTGATGGTAGACATGATAGCACAAGTGAACACAATTGTCAATTTGGTGGCATAAGGCGCAATGGAGATGATGATGGAGATCACAATAGACATGATCAACATGATGATGGAGATTGAAGTAGACATGATCAACACAATGATAAGATATGATCGACATGAGAGAAGTATGAAAGACAAAGAAAGCATGACAAAGAAGCTCAATGTAGAAGGGATGTTAGCCACAAGTATCATGATTGAAGGACTCATAGAGAGCATGATGATCACAGGGATAGATACCATGGATATGTAGAAAATGTTTCACCAAAGCCTCAAAGAGAATGGTGCTGAGCTTTTGGAAAAAAAAAATCTCATGAGCATAGAAACACAAAAGGGAGCAACTAGATTCAACCTTCCCTTATCTTTCTGTCCTTGATAATAATGGGAGAATCGAAGATCTATAAAAGAAGATTGAGCATGGGATAAGGAACAACACAAAAGAAATTGTGATAGTAGACATGATAGCCGAAGCAAACACAACATTCGATTTGATGGCAGAAGTCGTAGAAGAGATGACGAAGGAGATTCCAGTAGACATATCGACAAAATGATGGACACCACAGTAGATATGATCAACATGAGACAAGCATGACTAAAGAAGAGACCATGACAAAGAGGGTGAATGTAGAAGGGATGTTAGCCACAAGGTTCATCATCAAAAGACCCACAGAGAGCATGATGTATTATGATTGAAGGAGTCATAGAAACAAACAAAACTCTGCAACAAAAACTCGTAAAGGTTGTTTTTCATCCAAATCTCTATAATTATGTGTTTGCTTAGACTACACAACTAGACTATGGAGCAAGGCATGACTTTCATTTCTTATAATTTTTGGGGAGACATAGTACCGACTCTCCACCATACTTTTGTATGGCACTTTTATATGATGTGCACTATATTGTCTATAGTTTGTGTCATTTTCTATTGCGTCACATGGTTTTCATGTAGCTTTACAAAACAACTTTCTTTGTTTTGGACGCTCACTCGAGACGCTTACTCGATGACCAAGTCAAAAGTTCAGTTTAATTTTTACATTTACCCACACTACAATCTACTATATATAACATATTGTTTCTAACTCGCAACAACACATCAACAATGTACCACATCAACAAATTTTGATGGTGTAGGAAAAGGTCTTTTACTGACCTTTCCTCGTAAAAACTACGATCGCATGGCAACCGGCAGGGAGCCGAGAGCCATGGCAAGAGCAATTTTTACGAAGGGAAAGTCTAGTAAAAGACCTTTCCCAACCATCAAGGTCCAAGGGAGGGGGGCCAATGAGTGTTCTCTGACCAAACTCAGGCTAAGCTGCTGGCGCAATGAATATGTTGTTTGAAGGCATTGATTGGCTTTCGCACGTATGCATATGCGTTGCAATTCTACATCCCATGAGGACTCCGCCTGCAGCTCCTGGATCGCTTTACAGTACCATGCGATGATGCAAGCCGTCACGCTCAAGCTTCACCTGTAGCAACAACAACAACAACGGGTTAACTAGCAATATTGATTGCTTTCATGTGCTGACTTGGTAGAGATCCAATGGTCATAGGAAAGGGTTACATAAAATAATGTTGACAAGATGGGCGGTGTAGATTAACTACAGTGAAGACAACTTTCTGTATGCTGAGGTGGCGCACAATAATTGGCAATCATTGACATGCACATTATGTGTGCTGAGTTGTCTGACATCTGACGACGTTGGGCAAAAATTACCACTTGTAATAGCTAGTAGATGAACGGCCTTGATCGCGTGCTCTGCGACCCTGGACCTTGACGGCAAGGCCCAGTTCCAACCAAGCAAGACTAGTTCCAACCAAGCAAGACTAGTTGAACGCCGGGTTTTTATATTTCTTACAACTTCATATATGCTCGTTTCTCTGGGAAGGCATTACGGAAGGCACCTTTGTGAAGGGTATAAAGGTGGAATTTCCGTGAGAAAGACTAAGGAACAAGAAATCGAGGCACTTTTGTAGGCTCTTTCCTTGTCTAAGATTTTTGGCTCCGTGGTCTTTGGCGTTTTCATGGGAGGTTAGGAAAAATATGATGATAGCTGGCCTTGCAAGCTTTCTTGAAAGCTTGTATCTCTCTCATTGTTGGTGTCTTTGTCTTGTTGCTTCACAAAAAAGAAAACACTGGATGGAGATGGGTTTCTTTGTAAAAGGAGAGGCCAAAGAGCCTAAGGAAACACCCCACCCCCACTCCTTCACCCTTTCCCCTTTTCACTCACACAAAACAAACACACACACACACACACACACACACACACACTTTTCCATGCAAAAGTAGAGTCCCTCTTTACATGTGGTTCCCTTATTGGTTGGCAAAGTGGCTTCTACTTCACCTAGCATCTCCCCCCCCCCCCCCCTCTCTCTCTCTCTCTCTCTCTCTCTCTCTCACTCTCATACACACCTACGCAATGTGCATGCCATATGCAATACAACATAACACGCCCAAACTCGGGTCAAACTGGGGATGATGACAATGTGAGGAAAAAGGGTGTGCGCAATAGATGACATTCATCCATTGGTATCAAAGGTAAACATGACCTCTTCTATGCAAAAGCTTTAGATGCAATTTGAACTAGCACATGCTATGTTTCCCATTGTTTAGTTTACCATCATGATTTCTTTGCTGTTAGGCATTTATGAATGTTGTTTATAGCCTTCATCACTCTCTCATTTGAGTTGGATGAGTGGAGGCAATAAAATACGGAGGAAGCCATCGATGTGCCGAGTGTGAACCAAAGCTCAACTTGAGCATGGCTTCTTTCTCTAATGCTCTCCCACTCAAAAGCCTGCCACCACTCATCATTGCTCTCTCTCTCTCTCTCTCTCTCTCTCTCTCTCCTATAGTTTCACAACTTTTCTCAACCATTTTTTTCGGTGTAAAGCACAAGCAATGGCATGCATGCCTTGTCTATGTAACTTTTGTGTTGGATCACCCTCAGGATTAAAGAACACAGGGTCTTGAATGAAGTCCTCGTCATGGGATCCACGGAGGAGAACCCCACGCACAAAAGCAAAGATGCGTTGCGTCGTTAGATTTGAAAAAGTAAACTTGAACAAATTTTGTAAAGTCGGACATCCGAAGTGTAAACTCAGACAAGCATAAATAACTATAAATTCACCCCCATTTCAACCAAATCGTCGCGTACACGTTTAGCGCGTTGGGTTGCCACAACGCCCGTCTAGGTTCGAGTCGTGATGGGGAAAGCACCGCCGTTTTTTTTTTTCATCGTCAGATCTCCTCGAGATCCTCGCCATTCGCCATCCATCGTCGATCCCATGGCCGGGTCTTCATTCAAGACCCCATGCCATCTAGTCACGACGTTGGATCACCCCTCCCTAGAGTGTACAGTGTACAACCAATTGAAAATGTTGAAGTTCCGTGCTTTTTTTACTCGGTTGTTCTAGTGTGCCGTATAAAGTACCCAAAGTGGATCCTTTGAGCTGTTTGCCTTTCTTTTTATGGGCTTTTCAAAAGTGAGAAGATCATTCTTATCTTCTTTTTGATCTAAAACTACGTGAGTGGCACAAGAAGTTGACAGTTGGCATAATACATCAAAAGAAAAGCACATCCTATTGTTCTATCTCTACGTAGTAGGTGTGCTCAATTTTAGAGGGTATCTTATGAGGAGAAAGCCATTGACCCGTTCACTTACCTAAATTCAACCTTGGTAGTAAACATGTAGCGGCATTGTATTGCTTTTTGAGGGTTGAAAGTCAGAGCTATTCAAAGCATTGTGCTCAAATACTCAGCACCGGGCGGTGGGCCTTTGGTGTGTGGGCGTGTTGATGCCTTGCTATGTTGGACGTCTTACTTGTTGCTTGTGCTTTGCTTTGGAATTGCGTCTCCATCTCCTACTTCCCATGTGCGGGTAGCCACAAGGTTGAGCCCGTGCCTGCCAGTATCTTCGTGTTAATTTCATGGCCTTGGTTCACCCAAGTGTAGGATCCACTGCGCGAAGACCTGTTGCTCCCATTGTAGTGTAGTGGAAGACTTGCCTTGCTAGCGCAGATACTTCGCTTGTGTCTGTGCTGTGGGGTTGTGTGCAATTGCCATTTGTTGCTCTGCTTCGAGTTCTATCCCTTGCATCGCTTTCCCTTTAGAATCACTAGTAAAACGGCGTCGCCTTCGGCGGCGGCATGGCCCCTCTTACCCTCAAGCTACTCACTCTTGACAATTTTCATAAAAGAAGATCATGAAAAGTTCTCTCTCTCTCTCTCTCTCTCTCTCTCTCTCTCTCTCTCTCTCTCGCCGACATATTTGAGAAATGCTTTATTACAACGAGTCTCGAAAGATGCTAGCTTTGGGATTGAAAAGAAAACATGCTCGCCTACAGCTCTCTCTCTCTCTCTCTCTCTCTCTCTCTCTCTCTCTCTCTCTCTCTCTCTCTCTCTCTCTCTCTAACGTATGCTCGCGGCTCGCCCGCCTGCCTTGGAGTTGCTACGTAGGCCTAGGCTAGATTGGAGCCAGTCTACAGTGGGGGCAATGCTCATTGCTCATTGCTCAATGCTTGTGCACTGTGGAAAGGATGTTGGCGATGAGGGTTCTAAACAGTGCCCCCTGCCATTGTCCCGTGTCCACGCCTCTCAACGGCCCAATCGCGCCCTTTCACACTCACGGTCCCACAGTGGACCACACAAACGCACTCATAACACAAGCATGACTCGCTTACCATTTCCCACAATCCAAACCAATCATTTTTCATTTACGTTATTTTTTTGGGTTTTTGCGTTATTTTTCGGTGAGACACATTTTTCACGAACACTGCTCCCGAGTCTTCTCTCTCTCTCTCTCTCTCTCTCTCTCTCTCTCTCTCTCTCTCTCTCTCTCTCTCTCTCGTCAATGGTCATGCAACATCTCACACAATCCAGACCATTTTTTCAAGCATATAAAATTCCTTTCCTTGAATTTTCCAAGAAGAAATTCTATAAATTTACGTTATTTTTTCGGGTTTTTGCGTTATTTTTCTCTATTTTGGGGTGAAATTTTTCCTTTTCTCCTTGCTCTGAACCGGCGAAAACAGCACGATATTAAGAGAGAGATGCATTTTTCCTAACACTGGGACTCCAAACTACAAAGCTATGGGGGTTCTAAGCGCCTCTCTCTCTCTCTCTCTCTCTCTCTCTCTCTCTCTCTCTCTCTCTCTCTCTCTCGCTCGTCATGCAGTGCCGGCATTTTTTAAATTGAAAACGGCACAATATTAAGCTGATACACATTTTTCACGAACACTTCTCCCGACTCTTCTCCCTCTCTCTCTCTCTCTCTCTCTCTCTCTCTCTCTCTCTCGTCAATGGTCATGTTGTCTCCCGTCTCTCTTACTCCAGGGCCGTTGTCCATGTTGCTCGCACACTCTAAGTCTCTCTCTCTCTCTCTCTCTCTCTCTCTCTCTCTCTCTCTCTCTCTCTCCACACTATAGGTGCGCACTGTCTCATGCTTGCTAACGGACGCTCTACATTGTCCGCATGTATCACTTGGCTCCAGGGGACAATGACCGGATCAATCTCCTGCTGACACGTGGCCAAGAGAGGGGAAATTACCAAAATACCCCTCCAGTTTGTGGAAATTCCCAGAATACCCCTTAAAATTTCAAAAATTCCCAAAATACCTTTGTATCTAGTTTGGTTGCATTGTTCAAGAGTTCCTTTTTTTTTCCCCTTTTGACAGTCGAGATCCGTTTTTGAGCGCTTAGCATGTAATTTGTCACAAATTACCTAGCAAAAAAGGACAATTATGTCTAAAAATAATGAAGTAATTCATCTCCAAAGCCTACATAACCAACTCAAAATTTAGTTTTAACATCTTGTATTGATAAACAATCAATCTGCTTATAAAAAGATACAAATTTTTATTCTTTGGAGGTATTCAATCTCACAACCGGGGGTATTTTGGAAATTTTGGAAAATTTGAAGGGCATTTTGGGAATTTAAGACGAATGTAAGGAAGTCTGGTTCGTGTCGTCTCTCTCTTCAAATCAGCTCAAGTGGAGCTGTTCAACGCAGAACGCCATATAAGCCTACATGATGTTATCAAGATCATCTTGCTTGTGGCCATGGTCTTTCATAAGTGAAATTTCACTGCAAACCTCGCTACATGTCAAATGCATGAAGAAGAAGAATATGACCGCTCAGAAGAAATACGCTTGATCAAGGAGGACCTTTCTTCTCTTCTCAAAACTTGCCGCCAATCTTGCCATGGAAAGCTTTTTCATTATCGCCTTCTAAGCGATAAGTGGCTCCTGGTGGTGGACCCTCTCTCTGGACCCGAGCCTCTCCATTCTGTGTGTGTGTGTGTGTGTGTGTGTGTCGCGTGCGCAATGCAACACCTCGCAGAGCACGCTGTCCTGGAAGCTACCGGATCAAGCTCACGGTGACACGTGGCCGGGGGAGGGGCGGGAATCCCTTCCCTCATTATACTTAGTATATTATATATATATATATATATATATATATATAATATTAATTATGTCTAAAAATAATTAAGTAATTCATCTCCAAAGCCTACATAACCAACTCAAATTTTAGTTTTAGCATCTTGTATTGATAAACAATCAGTCTGCTCACGAAAAGCTACAAATTTTGTAATCTTTGGAGGTATTCAATCTCACAACCAGGGGTATTCTGGAAATTTTAGAAAATTTGAAGGGCATTTTGGGAATTTAAGACGAATGTAAGGAAGTCTGGTTCGTGTTGTCTCTCTCTTCAAATCAGCTCAAGCGGAGCTGCTCGACACAGAACGCCATAGAAGCCTGCATGATATTATCAAGATCATCTTGCTTGTGGCCATGGTCTTTCATAAGCGAAATTTCACTGCAAACCTCGCTTCATCTAAACTGCATGAAGAAGAAGAACATGACCGCTCAGAAGAAATACGCTTGATCAAGGAGGACCTTTCTTCTCTTCCCAGAACTTGCCGCCAATCTTGCCATGGAAAGCTTTTGCATTATTGCCTTCTAAGTGATGGCCTGGAGCTCACAGCGCCCTTTCCATCCCTCCTCCTAAGCGGGTCCTGGTGGTGGACCCTCTCTTTGGACCCGGGCCTCTCCATTCTCTCTCTCTCTCTCTCTCTCTCTCTCTCTCTCTCTCTCTCTCTCTATGTGTGTGTGTGTGTGTGTGTGTCGGACGCGCGCATGCAGAGCACGCTGTCCTGGAAGCTGCCGGATCAAGCTCATGGTGACACGTGGCCGAGGGAGGGGGTGGAATTGCTTTCCCCATTATACTTAGTATAGATTAGTATAGATATGGTATAGATATAGATAGATAGCGTGCTTATTATCCTTGCTTAACCAGCTTAATAACTAGCATGCTTATGTGGTTCCGCTACTGCTCTCGCTGTTTTGGAGGACGGGTAGAGGGTCTTCCTCCTCTCCCTGTACAGCTCATCCTGAAGAAGCTCTCCACCACGGGTGAAACCCAGTGGGCTGGAGACGAGTTACAGCTGAATGGAGTGGAGTTCATGCAACACACCGACTACGGTAATTACCTGCAGCTGCTACTAGGTAAAAGGCTAGGAGTAGTCAAACGCATTGCCATCACCCCGTACGTGTTGAGCGACGAAGGAAAAGTGGAGCCTATGAAAGGAAACGACCTCCTGTGGATGTGCCGACTCATCAACACCAGCAAGGTAAGAGTATAAGTAAGTGCTCCACCCTCTGTGCATGATGGAAAAAAGGCCAACAGTGTTCCCGTTTAGATTTCTGCAGCACATGCATATAAATATTTATGTAGATAGGAAAATTTTCTACCAACAGAAGATCGTGTATCTGTTTGGTGCTGCGGTGCTAGGAGAAATCCTTAGCTCCCCAAACCCTATCATTCTCCCCATATTGGATTACCACCACTCCTTCAATATTTCCATCTTTATCCTTTTTTAATCTATCCACCCAACTCTGTAAAAAAGCTGCTATGAGCTGCTAATATCATTAATGTTAAAAAAATACAAAAGTTTGTGATTTCCTGAGTTACTACCATGGCAAGTGTTTCTTTCCCACGTTCAATGGAAAGAAGGGAGAAGACATCACCACCGACTTTCTGGATGACTTCAACATCGCTTGTGTGGTTTCCAACAAGGATGACGATGCCTCACGGCTACAAATTTTTCCTCTACTGATGAAAGTAGAGGCCAAGTCTTGGTACAATGCTTTGCCCCAAGCTACCAAAAATGCATGGGATGTACTACGTGCTGCCTTTGTGAAGAGGTTTGGTGGAGGCACAATCTCAGAAAATTTATGTCAGCTGCTGCTGATGGAATTAAAGCAGGGAGGTATGCTAGAGTATGCCACTTACGAGTCCAAGTTTGTGGATTTGTGGGAGCGATGGGTTGCCTCACTGGAGGAAGGGGGAGGAGCGCCTAATTTCCTAAAAAACGACCGTTTCATTGCTAGTCTGTGGTCGCCGCTTAAGGAGAAGTTGAAGGGGAGGTTCCCTGCAACGTATGAGTTGGCAGTGGAAGTAGCCCGCCTTAAGACAAGAAGCTGCACACGCAAGCAAGAGTCAACGAGTCAGAGGAATGGAAATCCGACTAACCCCAGTGACTGCAACAACCGTTCATCATAGAGCCCCACCACAGGAGGCATCAGAAGAGCAACAAGACCTGTTGAGTCGCATCACTACTCAGCTCAAAAGTTTATCCGTGCATCTAGTGCAACAAGGGCATGCACCTGTCAGAAATCCAGAGCAAGGGAGAGGACAACAAAGGCAAAACTAGGAGTATCACTGCTACAATTGCGGGGAAGACGGCCATGGCATGTACTACTGCCCACATCCAAGAAGACAAAATTTCAATAGAGGAGGAAGACATAATCAAATCTCTCCACCAAGGGTGAGACCAACGTCGCCCAACAACCAATCCCACCTGTTCAAATCCCACCACCAGCCGTGCAACCACAGCTAGCCCCACTAGTTCAATTCCTACAGCCACCACGGATGCAACCACTGCCACAATCACCACTTACACTCATCCTACACCCACCACCAATTGGTACCCGCACACCGAATGTCATTGGTCTTGTAGAAGAGGTCAAGATGAGGATAACAAAAGAAGGATCAAGCGAGGAGTCTGTTCAAAGGACTGAAGCAGTGGAACAAGAGGTTAAAGAATCAAAAGCTGCTACCCCAATGAAGGAGGTAAGTCAAGAAAATTGTGTTACAAATGCTAGTACATCTCTAACCTTGGGTGAAGTAGACACCAAAGAGATCAATCGCCAACATTGGGCAGTAAGGGTAAGAAGGTGTAAAGTGTTGATCAGACCTCGTCAGAGTAAGAGGAATGCAAAGAGCTTGGAAAATACAAGACCAGCCTGCTAGCAAGGCTTTGCAGAAGATGGACAACATATCAAGCAAAGGGGAGGGCTTTGAAAACAAAAGCCTCTGCACCAACATGGATCAAGGACAGTGTAGCAAGCTAAAGGCATCCTGCATCAACGAGTTTCACCAGAGGACCATAACGAAGAGGTAAGCATGAATGAAGGTTTTGTTGGGGTATAAAGCCCAATGTGGTCGCCCAGGTAAGTGGCGGGCCGCCAGGTATGTACACATATTCTTTTGTAAAAACCTAATAAGAACTCACTATGCTCTACACATTACAGTAGAGCGAGTTCACCATATCGTCGTGCTCTTCTTCTCGCACTCTCTCTCGCGTCGCACTTCCGCTCGTACTCCTTCAACTGGTATCAGAGCTCAGATCGAGGCTCGGGGCAGCACTGCAGAAGGCTAGAGTCACCAGCTCAGATTGGAGTGAAATTCGACAGGCCACCGTTCGTCTTTGACAAAGGTCTGCGCAGGCCATTTTCGACTACGTTGTCTCGGCGGGTGCAGATCTGACTCTGTAAATTTGGGGTTTTCGGCCTACGGCTGTAGGTGCTGAGGATATCGACACTCCCAGAGTGTTGATTTGTGGCTGTCTACACATCGAAGGACGGCTCACAGTTCTTGGAGGCGTGTCACATACGACACGGGCGCATCTACACACAGACTGTAGGCAACATCCACTAGTTCATCAGGTAGCTTGTGTTTGCTGCTTGATATTCCAGATTTCATCCTGACATTGCAGGTACTTCCACATGGGATGTATTGTCAGAGATGATGTATGTTTGTTGAGGGTTTGCTGGCTGTGAGTCACGCAGCAAACAACCGCCGCAACAGTTACAACATATAGTGGGAAATTTGTGGATGTATGACTTTGTGAGAAGTCTATGTACTGTCAGATTTACTGCAGCCTTTGTTGAGGGTCGAGTGAGGTTTTATTGAGCTGGGGGATTCTCGAATGTTGAGATCCTTTCTGTGATACAGGTCTTGGAGCGATCCCTCGAGCACCCTTAGATAGGCAGCTAGGATGTATTGACTGTGAGTTAGACAGTTGGGATTGCATCTTTGCTTTACTGCCGTTGAGGCATTGTCACAGTCTATGCTTACAGGATAGTGACAGGGCAGTGAGAGACAGTACAGGTGCAGGACAGGTTTACCCGCAGCTTACAGTGTCAGAGAGACAATGTTTTTTGAGCTGTTTTTTGGTCTGTTTTTTGAGTACACCAGAGCCATTTTACAAAGGAGACTCTGCCGAAATTTATGCAGAATCTGAAGCTTTCTTGGTTCATTTGACAGGTTGATATTGGTTCAGAGGTCAGTTTACAGGGGAAACTTTGCCGAATTTTTCCCAGGAAAGTAAACCACTGTGAAGCGTAGCTATGGCGGGATCACAGGACACTGCTCTTTACAATTTCAAGAAGCTGGATGGAACCAATTTCCCATTGTGGAAGAAGCAGATTTGGCACGTGTTGGTACAAAAGAAGCAGATAAAACCTATAAAGCTCAAGGGGATCAAACCAGAAGATATGGACGAAGATGAATGGAGCGAAATGGATGAATTGGCACTTTCTACCATTATGCTGACTTTGGCAGAAAGCGTTTACTTCAATGTAGCAGACGAGATGTCGGCTTATCAAGCATGGTTAAAGCTGAGTGATCTTTATGAGAACCAGAGTGTAGCTTCACAGGTATATTGGCTTAAGAAGCTTGTTGACTTGAAGATGAAAGAAGGGACACCTATGTCCAATCATCTGAATGAATTCAACACAATCTACAGTCAGTTGTCAGCACAAGGTGTCAAGTTTGATGAACCTGTTAGAGCTATGTTCCTGTTGATCACATTGCCGGAAAGTTGGGACACTTTTCGCACAGCTTTGAGTAATTCTGCATCTCCAGATGGTTTGAACATAGCAGGTGTAGAAGGAAGTCTGCTTACTGAAGAAACCAATAGAAAGAAAATGGACAAAGGCAAAGGAAAAGCCTTAGTTGTCAGGGGAAGGACCAAAGAAAAGTACAAAGGTGGAAAGAGGAATCAGTCTCGTAGCAAGTCCCACAATGCTAAAGGCAAGAGTGACATAGAATGCTACCATTGTGGCAAGAAGGGTCACGTGAAAAGAGACTGCAGAGAATGGAAAGCAGAAAAAGGCAAAGAGAAAGCTGAAGACCATGGTGAGAAGAACAAGTCCTCAGTGAAGATTCAAGAAATAAATGTGACAAACATTGTTGCAGTGGATGATAGTCTAGTGTCAGGAGACATCTACTTCTTGAAGAATACAATGGACTCAGCTCTTCTTACAGCATCTGATGGAAATGCAGTGAGTGACTGGATTATAGACTCAGGGGCATCACTTCATGTGTCTCCAAACAAGGAGTGGTTTACCTCTTATGTGCCCACTAAAGATCATGTTCGGCTAGGCAATGGACAGACATGTGAGATCTTAGGTGTTGGAGATGTTCAGTTGAAGTTTCAGAATGGCTCTTCTTTCATGCTGAAGAATGTGAGACATGTTCCCGCAATTACAAAGAGCTTGATCAACACAGGTTTACTTGATGATGCTGGCTACGTCACCACTTTTGGACAGAACATGTGGAAGATATCCAAGGGTTCTATGACAGTAGCACATGGAGTAAAGTCTGGAGGACTTTACATGATTTATGTATCAAATGTCTCTAAAAATGTAATCAATGTAACCGAGCAGCCGAACGTTTCTTTGTGGCATAGCCAGTTAGGACATATGTCCAAGAAGGGAATGGAAATCTTGTCTCGTTCTGGTTATTTGCCTGGCTTTTCATTTAATGATTTTGAATTCTGTGAACATTGTCTGTATGGTAAGCAAACACAACAGCCACATAAGCATAGAAGCAATAGAAGAGATACACAGTTGGCACTTGTTCATAGTGATTTGTGTGGACCTATGCCTAACCTATCTCTAGGGGGAGTTTCTTACTTTATGACATTTATAGATGATTACTGTCAAGGCTAGGGACTTGCTACGCGCCGTGTGCGAGCCACAAAGGCTCCTAGCACACAGTCATATAACAGACAAGCTCACAAGGAAGAACGGTGTGTCACTCACCTTCCTGCGTAGTTGCGAATGAAGGATTCCCGCGCCGCGAAGAAGAGGGAGACGCCGCTACGCCGCGTCTAGGGACTTGCTACGCGCCGTGTGCGAGCCACAAAGGTTCCTAGCACACAGTCATACAACAAACAAGCTCACAAGGAAGAACGGTGTGTCACTCACCTTCCTGCATAGTTGCGAATGAAGGATTCCCGCGCCGCGAAGAAGAGGGAGACGCCGCTACACCGCGCTCAACCGCCTCGCCGCCGTCGTGCCGCCGCAACGCTTGATCGCACACACACTCTCACACAATCTCTCTCTCTCTCTCTCTCTCTCTGTGTGTCTCTCTCTCTCACGCACACACACAAGGAGATGGTGAAGGAGAAGGTGGAGATGGAGCAAGACCAGCTTCTATTGCACAATGAGAGAATGACTCAATTTTAGGTTTAATTGGCTTTTATGTGAGCTCACCCCATTCACACTTGGGCGCCCATGCTTAGCCAACTAACCCTAGCATGTTCGTGTTAGAGTGTGCCTCTCATCGGCGATCACTCTACCTTTCCCTATTGGACCGACAAGCCCGGTGCCTGACTCTACTTAAATAAATAATATGGTTACGGTGTCCGTCGTAGGCGATAGGGTGTCCGTGAGCCACGAGGGTTAACATTGCCCCCCTTCCTGATGTAGATTCCGTCCTCGGAAGCTATTGAGTTGAAGCTTGGTATGTCCATGTTGTAGAGCATCTAGATTTGAATCTGCAAGGCAAAGTCACTGTTTTAGCAAGCGGAATTATATTGCCATAAATCATGAGGGGAATGTAAAGTACATGTGGAAATGAGTAAATGCAAGATTTATGAAATGTTAGACTGCCATTAAGGACAAATAAATTGCACTTTGAGTAAATTAATTAATCAAGAGTTTTGAGCTTATGGGTGAGTCTATCAATTAGTTAGCTATGACTAAGGTTAAAACAACTACTCTAGTACTAGCTAAGCTAAGAAGATTATCTAAATGCAAGATTCCCTAATTATGCTTTTCAGCTTTGATTAGCCAACTCGCTCTCACAACTGCAAACAAAAGCTTGAAATGTTAACTGTAAGCTCAATGGAAGTCTTTTAATTTTTTTATTTTTTATTTATAATACTTTTTTACTTTGGGTCACAATCATGTGACGTGTGTGCTTATTTTGTATGTTCGGGGTTTTTTGCTTCTCAAGGAAAAGCGCCCACACTGGGAACCTCTAGGGCTCTAGTACCATAGACAATACATGTGAGTGAAGTACCAATTCAAGCCAGGATTTCTCTTCCAGCGTAAGATTTTTCATTTGTGGCACTTATGTTTTTTTTTTTTTTTTTGCTTCCATTTCCTTGGTATTCGCACTAGTGTTTTTTGTTGTCTAAGTGAGCAAGCCTTTCTTTGCCTAAAACATTCCTAAGGTCTCAAATACTCGGATAATTTTATTAGCTAGGCCTAGTGGTCAAGTAAATGAGTTAACCTAAAGTCACGGTCTCCTAATCTTTAGGCTCATCCATAAGATTAAACTGGAGTTCAAACTGGAGTTCAATCAACTTAAGCAAAGACAAATTTATACATCTATAATGGCCGATAACAATCATAACTATTGCACTCAAACAAAGCATGAAAAATCATTATTAGCAATTACACATATCCACCAACATGAATCATGGAAAGTAGTACACCTGGAGGTATGGAGTGGCTCATTTCGTTGAAGCAGATGTCCTCAGCCATGTGGATGGAGATCCATATAAGTCCTACCTAACACATCCAAAAACAGGCACGATACCTCTAGGAGGCATGTCAGTGTGAAAAATTAAAACTCCTAAAAAACAAACTCAAAACACAATCTAGACCCCTAACCTACCTATCTGTCACCCCTTTTAGAATCAAGGAAAGAGGATATTATATAAACCGGGTGGCCACCCTAAGGCTAGGCCTCTATCCTCATCATCTAGATAAATAAAATCGTTGTTCGTGAGGCCATAGTCTTCCTCGGTCTCTATTAGTTCCTCTTCATCATCCTCTTGTGCAAGCATGCTAATCAAGAACCTCGCGATGCGTGGATACTCATCTTGTGCAAAAGAATAAGCATGTGCCACTGGAGACACATTCGCTACTGGGTAGGGATCACTAGTTAGCCATAGACGTATCAGCCATTCTAACTCCACAAAATTTCTCTCACATGCAAGGCTCTCTATCAAATCCCATTCGCAAGAAAGTATAGGGTAGCATACGTAGAACACTTGAGGAAAAGACAAAGGGTACCTTTCATCAAAAATAGAAGTGCATGCCTCTGGTGAAGTAGCCATTTCTGACAATACAGATAGATTTGGTTAGGCCTTTAAAACATAAGAGTTGTTTTTGTGTGTTGCTTGAATTGACACGGTGAATTTGGACTTATATGTAAGATCTGATAGGGTGCTCTCTCGTTGCTAGTCACTCTTGCTCTTTACTATTTTTGTTTTTTGTGAGTATAAGGCTATATATATACATTCCCTAAGATTGGAATTGAGAGGTCAGGGAGGAAGGTTGAGAGGGGAGCAAGTGAATGATTGATGTTAGCAAACAATCTCCCCTTCCTTGGGTAGATCATACCTTTTGGAATGAGTTCGTCACCTTTTGAAACCAATTGTTCCAAGTTGTTATGGGTGAAGGCTTTAACCAATAGTTTTCAACCGCCCTATGCGTTTCATCTAGTTGCAAGGGTGGTAAGGTACTCTCCCATGATTTTATTTGCAACATTGTTGAAGGTGGTGAACTTATCCTGGGAGGTGCAAACTCTTTCGTGCTTGTATGGATATGTGCAGTGGTAGGTGGAGGTTGTGTCGAAGCTTCTATTTGCGTATAGGAACTACATGAAGAGCAAGAAGCTTCATTTGATTTCCCTGTTCCTGAGCTAGGTGGAACAAATCGTTCTTTCTTTGGTACCCAAACTAGCTCTAGAGCGGGTGTGTAACATTCCATGATTTTCCGTGATTTTCAATTTGTTTTGGAGCCACAGGATTGGGTTTACATGGGCCAGGTGACAGGTAAGAGTACACTTTACGTTTGGGCACCCAGATTTGATCATTTCCTTCATAGTATCCTTGGGCTTCCAATAGTCGTTTAGGAATCCAACGCAACGTTTCTTTACATTTCTTGGAGTGAGTGGGACGGTTCTTACGAGGTTTCCGTTTTTTTGCATCAACCATGCTCACTACAGAAGCTTTAGGGACCCACTTGTATGTTTTCTTTGCTATATTAGGATGGTTCTTGTGTGTCTCAAGCTTTCTTTCAACTACATCAGTTGAAGCTCTAGAGAGTTGGGCTATGGGGATGTATGGTTCAACCTCCTGGACATGCAATGTCTTGGGTTTTATTTCCTTAGGCAATATCTCAGGGACTATGGCTTGAGTGGTAGGGCTAAGAGTTGGTTTTTGCGTTGTAACACCCCCAGTCCCCCAATCAATAGTGCATTTGGTGGCTATCATCCACGTGCGGCCTAGGTTTATATTACCCTCCATAGTTCCAGTAGGCATGACCAAAAAGTCTTGAGCTACAATTCCATTGTCATAACTGACAGAAGTGTGCCAGATTCCAAAAACCGTAGTTTTTTTCTTATTGACACCCTTGACTTGGATAATACTCTCAGATAGAGGTGGCTTCCCTAACTGACACCACACCCCATAGGATAGCAGATTATATTTAGCACCCGTGTCCAATAAGGCGTTATATAGCACTTTTCCATAGGCACTATTTAACTCAATAGGGTATCGTAGAGGTGTGTCAGAGTCCAACCAATCCTCTTCGATTTCCACGTGGAATGCATTTGTGACTCCAAGGTTAGCCTCTCGTTTTTGTTTTATACGTTGTTGTCGCTCCTTTGCCTCAGCTTGAGCTTGTATCTTGTTTAACTCGGTTTGTGCTTTGGCGGCCTTCTTTTGATGAATGGCCCGTAGTTCTTCTTGGCTTAAAGGATCATAATATCTTTTGAATTTACTCCCATTGAGGAATCCAATGGTTTCAACTCCATCAAGAGTTTCCACACGAAGGGTACCTTGTGGAGTAATTTCACATACTCTATATGGTCCTTTACCAGCATATTTCAACTTTTTCTTCTCTTTACATACTCCATACATAAGGACTTTATCACCAACTTTGATGTCCTTGTCCTTCACATGGCGATCAAACCACTTCTTTCTCCTATCCTTTTCCACAAGAGCATTTTGCACAGCCAACTGTCTCTCTTCGTCTAGTTTTTCTAAGATATACAAACGCTCGGTTAAGGGGTTACCATTCCATCCTTCCTGTGAAGCTACCCTAAGACTAGGAATGACAAAATCCCAAGGCATAACCGCTTCTTGGTCGTATACCATTTTGAATGGCGTACAATTAATAGCCACTTTATAAGCAGTACGATAAGCCCATAGAGCAGATGTCAACTTCAAATCCCAATCAGTGCGATGAGCTTCTACCGTCTTGGTTAAAATAGAGATTAGAGTCTTGTTGGTGCTCTCGGCTTGTCCATTAGCTTGCGGGTAATAAGGTGTAGACTTATGGTGGGATATCATAAAGGTCGTGGTAAGCTCTCTTATTACTTCATTTATAAAATGGGTACCATTATCACTAACAATTTCAAAAGGGCAACCAAATCTTGTGATAATGTTCTCAAAAAGAAACTTAGCTGTTGTCCTCGCGTCAGCTTTTTGTGAAGCCTTAGCTTCAGCCCACTTTGTTACATAGTCCGTAGCAACTAGAATATATCGAGATTGAGTGTTGCGAGCTGCGGGACTAATTGGACCTACAAAGTCTAAGCCCCATTTTTCAAATGGTTGGGTTACTTTAATAGGATGTAAGGGAATTCTGTCTTTGCGCTGTGTGGTCTTGTAACGCTCACACCCTTTTGTAAAAAGTGATGCATCCTTAAATAAAGTTGGCCACCAATAGCCTGATTGCAGCACCTTTCTAGTAGTTAGGTCTCCTGAAAAATGTCCTCCTGCTATGCCCATATGTGCTTCTTGCAAGATATACAAATATTCATCCTCGTGGGCACAACGCCTAAGAATATCGTCCTTGCCTAGTCTATACAGAGTTTCGGCAATCAAACAATAGGGTTCACATTCTTTTACTAGCCTGCGAGTGATATCCTTACAAAGTTCCTTGGGTGGAAAACCATTAACTAAGAATTTAACAATGTTCTCACTCCATTCAGGCATAGTCTCAACTATGAATAGGGAAGTATCGGGTAATTCATCATCAACTCTTGTAGGGGCTTCACCATTGGGTATGCGAGACAAATGATCAGCCATGACGTGCCTTTTATCGGGTCTCACTACAATCGTGAAATCAAACTCCAGAAGAATTAACAACCATCGTGTGATTCTTCCTGTGGAGCATGGCTTGTTTACCAGATACAACAACGCTTGATGATCCACATAAAATACAAACTTGTTTGCCAGAAGGTAGTAGCGAAATTTCTTTACTGCATAAACCATTGCTAAACCTTCTCGCTCTGTAGTGGTGTAGTTCCTTTCAGCATCGTTCAATTGACGGCTTGCAAAGCTAATGGGATAGTCCAATTTATGTTCTCCTGGTTGAGTGAGAACACACCCAATAGCAAAGTTTGATGCATCAATATGCACATGGAAAATGACATCCCAGTTAGGTGTCCTTAAAATCGGAGCACTTGCTAGTGTTTTCTTCAATTGTTCATAGGCCTGGTCACACTCTTCAGTCCATTTAAATTCAATGAGAATCTTGTACAAAGGACGTGCTATCTCAGCGAAAAATAAAATAAACCGTCGATAATAACCCACGTGTCCCATGAACCTTTGAACTCCCTTGTAATTGGCTGGTGGTGGTAACTCTAGAATCACTTTAATTTTTCTCTCATCGGTTGAGATACCATTCTTAGATACTATATGCCCTAAAATAACTCCATGCTTGACCCAAAATTGGCATTTGAACGGGTTCAATGAGATACGATATAACCTACACTTTTCAAACACCTTCCGCAAACATGATAGATGTTCTTTCCAAGAAGAGTAAACACAAAGGTCGTCTAAGAAAGCTTCACAAAACTCTCTCAAATATTCTTTAAAAGCAGTGTTTATTAATCGTTGGAATGTAGCAGGGGCATTTGTTAAGCCAAAAGGCATCACACGAAATGCAAACACGCCAAATTCTGTGATGAAGGCAGTTTTAGCTTGGTCCTCTAGCGCTATCGTGATTTGGTTGTAGCCTGAGTACCCATCTAGAAAGCTATAAGCTTCCTTGCCTGCAACTCTTTCGAGTACATGTTCGGAATATGGTAGGGGGTAATGGTCTCTTCTAGTAGCTGCATTAACTTTTTTGAGGTCCACGCACACCCTGAGTTTCCCATTCTTTTTTGGCACGATAACTATTGGAGACACCCATTCAGAGTGTTCAATAGGATATATGAACCCGCATTTGATAAGCTTTTCTAGTTCTTCTTGAATGATCTTTGCGTACTTAGGATTCATCGGGTAGGGTCTTTGTTGTATGGGCTTCGCAGTGCTAATCATAGGGATTGTATGTTGGACCACAGAAGGTGGAACACCTTTCATATCATGGTATGTCCAAGCGAATATGTCCTTGAATTCCTTGAGAAGCTCTTTGAGGACCGCCTCTTCAACTTCTGTGAGGTCTTGGGCAATAAAAACAGGTTTTGATTCTTCACCGGGGTCAGCTAATTCTATTTCTTTAACTATTGCCGGACCATCATATATTCCATTATTCCCATCGATAGGTATTCTTTGGGCTTTTGTGTACACAACCTTTGCTTCCCCTGTGGTGTAAGATTTGAAATGTTCTGGTGCACGATGCAAGTCTGTGGATTCTGGTTGTGCTTTGGTTTGTGCTTCCATTTCTGCTTTCTTGTGTTGTCGAGCCAACTCTTGGTTTTGACGCCTCCTTGCAGTGCGGCTCAACTTTGGCTTGTCTATGATCTCTAATTGGGCTATGTCATGGGGTCGTGGTCCAAACCACATAACATTTTGGAGATATTCACCCCAATCGTCTACCAATTTACGATGAGCATCACATGCTCCTATATAACTGAGCCATTCTGCTGAGGATCTCTTCTTTTTTATCCTAGCACGTACATTGGCTCGATATCGACGCCTCTTAAAGTTTTTCTTTTTCTTATTTGAGACCTGATTTTGATTTGCATTTAGATCTGGCTCACTAAAGGAGTCCTTGTTGGTGTCCTCTTCACTCTCGGAGGAGCTATCATCGGTTGATGTGCTCGGTCCTTTCGAATGTTTTGACTCTGAACTTGCTCCACTCTCTAATTCATGAGATTCAGAATCCGTTTCACTCTGGGAGTCAGTGTCTAAGTCGTGTTGGTCAAAGTCTTCTATTGAGCTATCGGTGTCACTATCAGATTGGTCTACAATTGCCTTGCCCTTAGAAGATGCATGTATGGCCCTTATCATGTTCAGAGGTGCAATTTGTGGTACCTCTTCCCCCTCTGGTGTGACCCAAGTGGTTCCTCTATTTCCCCAGGTATCTATGGTTGCAGCTAGGTGTACCCAGTCTACGTTGTCTGATTCCGTCATACCCGGTAACACATCCATGTAAGGAGAATCTTGGCCAATGTCTGTATCCTTCTTACAAGTGTAACAATATTGTAGTGGGGCCGAGTGAACTGTGGTGTCAGAGCGATGATCAATAATGTTTTTACTCCCTAAGGGGTGTACCTTACCAGTCACCAAATCCACTCTAAGGACATAGTCTTGGAATTGCAAATAGACATGATTTTTAGACCAATCATGAACCATTTGTGCTTCCCTCATGAATGGTCGTCCTAAAATCATTTCATATGACATAAGGTGTTTAGAGAAATCCATTACAATGAACGTATGTTGTACCTTGTGTCCTAGAACTTTGATCTTAAGATCCTTGAGCATCCCCATAGGTTTGGCTATGGTACCATTTGCCATCTTTACCACAATGTTAGTAACACTGAGGCGGGGTTTTCCCATGGATTCCCAACAATCTTTTGTAACGATACTAACTCCCGCACCACCATCAAGAATTCCCTTTATAGTTAATCCCTTGGTAGTGATGGGTAGGGTCGCATTAGACTCGTCGCCTTCAAAATACTGCCCTAATTCGTTAATGTGTACCTCGATCACAGACTCGTGTCCATCTAAGTCAAGTGATTGCACATGATTTTCCTCATCAATCATAATCGAGTCAGGCCTATTTGGTTGCGCAAACTGCGGTAATCCCGTTCGTAGCTCTCCGTTAAGGAATGCTCGAAGTGCAAGGAATAACTCAAGATCTCCATACAGCTTTGCTATGATCGTGGTTCGGACCTCAGAAGACATAAAGTCCACCAGTTTGGCAACATTCATTGGAATTTTGCAGGGTGTAGGTCCTTGACTAGGAACTGGTGAGGATGGAATCTCATATTCCTCAATGGGATCAGGTATTCCTTCGTTAAACATTCTTTCCAACAAGAAAGGTGTATGCTCACTTTCTGATGTCCCGTCCTCACTCCCTTCTTGGATGATACTAGATATGGCTAACGGTCTATGGTTCATGTGGGGTGGATGAACTTGCGTGGGAAACATTGTGTCATGAATTTTGACATGCATGGGTTCTGGTTCTAGTTTCCTTTGAGTCTCCTCCACTAAACCTCTTAGATGTTTCACCTGCTCAATCTCGTCTACTGGGTTTGGGTATGTCCCAATCTTCTTTTTACGATTCTTCCCTTTTTTCCCCTGCGGTTTATCTTGGGGGTCTTGGATTGGATTTGGAAACACTTGTGGTGTTGTCAGAGGCTCTTTATGGTTTTCTCTTATTCGGTTTTCATTTGGTTCCATGTTACGGTTTTCTTTGTCGGTCTTTCCCTTTGTGGTATTGGTTCTAGTCTCCATTGTCTCGATTGAATCTGAATCATCCTCGAGGTCATTCATATACACGGGGTCATCTCCTGTTCCTATGTTTGTTTTGGAACTTGGCTTTGAATTTCCCGTATTCTGCGACCTCTTCCTTCGTGTCTTCTTTTTCTTTGCTTGGATAACTGATGCAGTATCTCTCTCTTCGAGGATATGGCCTGGCCCTTGAAGCATGGACCGTGTAATCGCATAAGCGGGTGCGACGGGTGGTATTGGCGATGTCACACTAGCAATTTCGACCAAATTTAGGGGTGTGATTTTAGGCGCATTTGGGTTATAGGGGCATTGGGAAATCAAGTGATCTATGCCACAATGATTACATGTGAGTATTGGCATTGCAGACGTGCTCCCTTGATTCATTTGCATCTGTGCAGCATTCTTTTGCAGCCTAATAGGGCACTCCGCTGCCCGATGTGGTCCACCACACTCGTAGCATTGAAGAGGTGGCCTCCTAGCATGGGTGTTGATATTTTGTCCTCTGGATGCGAGAGCATGTGCTCTCCTTGCCGCACTGTCGAAGCAAGGGACTTGCCAATACACCGTATGCGAGCCACAAACGGCTCCAAGCACACAACAAGCCTAAACTAGCAAGCTCAAGAAAACAAAGGGTGTGTCACTCACCGCTCTACGCTCGCCTTCGTGGTGGATTCCTCGCCGCGATGAAGAAGAAGCTGCAGTCGTGCCGCGCTCAACCGCTTCGCCGCCGTCGTGCCTTCGTAATGCTCGATCGCACACACACTCTCCCTCTCTCTCTCTCTCACACACACACACAAGGAGGTGAAGAAGAAGAAGAAGATGGAGCAAGAGCACTCTTCAATTGCACAAATGAGAGAATGAGTAAAAATTAGGTTTAGTTGGCTGGAGCAAGAGCACTCTTCAATTGCACAAATGAGAGAATGAGTAAAAATTAGGTTTAGTTGGCTTTTATAGGAGCTCACCCCATTCACACTTGGGCGCCCATGCTTAACCAACTAATCCCTTGAATGTCCAAGTTAAAGTGCGCCTCTCATCGGCGATCACTCTACCTTTCCCTATTGGACCGACAAGCCCGGTACCTGACTCTAAATCATACATAATACGCGTCCATCGTAGGTGATCGGTGTCCGTGTGCCGTGAGGGTTAACATGCCCCCCTTCCTGATGTAGATTCCGTCCTCGGAAGCTATTGAGTTGAAGCTGGATCGTCGAGGTGGAAGAGCATTTGAGATGAATGTCCTTAGCCTTCTTCAGTCACTGCAAAATCAAACAACATTGGCACAGTAATTGCATTCTCTTAAAAAGCATATGCAGTTTTAGGTAGACAAATTGATTGGTAAAAGAATTTCAAACAATTTGTTAGCAATGAACATTAAATTGCAATGTAATCAAATGCATAAACAGATGTAAAGGTAAAAAATTAAACAAGTCTGGGGTCGCTAATTTGACGGTCGAAAAGCACTAGAGATCGAATATTAATACCATGGGTAAGCTTCTTAACTTTCTGTGGTCAATTAAGTTGTTTAATCGCGAGAGCCAAGTATTCATGTTCGAGGGCTGACTAGAGGCTATATCTAGAAAACCTTGTAGTTAAGCTACCATAAAAGGAATTTCTCATGAAATCATCGCCTGACTGATTACTTTTTCTTTGACCCCCCAAGGTCTTTTCACACTGATTCAATTATGATGTGTGTGCTTATTTTGTATACCTTGGGTTTTTTGCTTTTCAAGGAAAAGCGCCCACACTGGGAACCTCTAGGGCTCTAGTACCATAGGCAATACATGTGAGTGAAGTACCAAATCAAGCTGAGATTTCTCTTCCAGCTTAAAATTTTACATTGTGGCACTTTGATTTTTTGTTTGTTCATTTTCATCATTTTAATTTTGTAACTTTGGGGGGTCATATAACACTGTTACCCTCCCCAGGCTCATCTCATTAGTAAACTCCCTTTATAATACTTAAGCTAAAGGTCAATAGGGTTAAGCCCACTAGAAAGCCCTAGTACATTTCATACAATGCTGCCTAAATCGGATTAAGAACCTAAGTAACCATTGTTTATTAGGAAGGCATTCCCCATGGTATTAAGAGAAGATTTCTAATACCTAGCTTGGTCAAACTAGCTTAGTCGGACTGCTTGATTTTTAAACCTAGACAAGTGATTATGACAAAACATTACATTGAATTAAATGTTTGATACTAAGCCAATGCGGTGAATATTATGCTACCAATCACAATCAAAGCAGACAATCATAGATGCAAAAAAGATAAGGGCAATGCTAATGGACAAGAAACACCTGTTTGTGTTGATGGTCGCGCTTGATTTGAAGTGTGAACGAGAGAAAGGTTCCATGAAGGTCCAATCCTATCAATAGCAACACGTTCCTGTACACACTAGGAAACAAAAGGAATACCTCCAGGAGGCACATCAGTGGGAAAAATTAAAACTCCTAAAAAACAAACTCAAAACACAATCTAGACCCCTAACCTACCTATTTGTCACCCCTTTTAGAATCAAGGAAAGAGGATATTATATAAACCGGGTGGCCACCCTAAGGCTAGGCCTCTATCCTCATCATCTAGATAAATAAAATCGTTGTTCGTGAGGCCATAGTCTTCCTCGGTCTCTATTAGTTCCTCTTCATCATCCTCTTGTGCAAGCATGCTAATCAAGAACCTCGTGATGCGTGGATACTCATCTTGTGCAAAAGAATAAGCATGTGCCATTGGAGACACATTCGCTACTGGGTAGGGATCACTAGTTAGCCATAGACGTATCAGCCATTCTAACTCCTCAAAATTTCTCTCACATGCAAGGCTCTCTATCAAATCCCATTCGCAAGAAAGTATAGGGTAGCATACGTAGAACACTTGTTGAAAAGACAAGGGGTACCTTTCATCAAAAATAGAAGTGCATGCCTCTGGTGAAGTAGCCATTTCTGACAAGACAGATAGATTTGGTTAGGCCTTTAAAACATAAGAGTTGTTTTTGTGTGTTTCTTGAATTGACACGGTGAATTTGGACTTATATGTAAGATCTGATAGGGTGCTCTCTCATTGCTAGGCGCTCTTGCTCTTTACTATTTTTGTTTTTTTGTGAGTATAAGGCTATATATATACATTCCCTAAGATCGGAGATTAAGAGGTCAGGGAAAAAGGTTGAGAGGGAAGCAAGTGAATGATGGATGTCCACAAACATTCCCCCCTTCCTTGGGTAGATCATACCGTTTGAAATGAGCTTGTCACCCTTTGAAACCAATTGTTCCAGTTGGTAATAGGTGAGGATTTTTTCCAGTAGTTTTCTATTACCCTAGGTGCCTCGTCAAGTTGTAAGGGTGGTAAGGTACTCTCCCAGGATTTTATTTGCAACGTTGTTGTAGGTGGTGAACTTACCCCGGAAGGTGCAAACTCTTTCGTGCTTGGATGGATATGTACAGTGTTAGGTGGAGGTTGTGTCGAAGCTTCTATTTGCATATAGGGACTACATGAAGAGCAAGAAGCTTCATTTGATTTCCCTGTTCCTGAGCTAGGTGGAACAAATCGTTCTTTCTTTGGTACCCAAACTAGCTCTAGAACGGGTGTGTAACATTCCATGATTTTTTCCTTTCCGCGATTTTCAATTTGTTTTGGAGCCACAGGATTGGGTTTACATGGGCCAGGTGACAGGTAAGAGTATACTTTACGTTTGGGCACCCAGATTTGATCATTTCCTTCATAGTATCCTTGGGCTTCCAATAGTCGTTTAGGAATCCAACGCAGCGTTTCTTTACATTTCTTGGAGTGAGTGGTACGGTTCTTACTAGGTTTCCGTTTTTTTGCATCAACCATGCTCACTACAGAGGTTTTAGGGACCCACTTGTATGTTTTCTCTGTTACATTAGGATGGTTCTTGTGTGTCTCAAGCTTTCTTTCAACTACATTAGTTGAAGCTCTAGAGAGTTGGGCTATGGGGATGTATGGTTCAACCTCCTGGACATGCAATGTCTTGGGTTTTATTTCCTTGGGCAATATCTGAGGGACTATCGCTTGAGTGGTAGGGCTAAGAGTTGGTTTTTGCGTTGTAACACCCCCAGTCCCCCAATCAATAGTGCATTTGGTGGCTATCATCCACGTGCGGCCTAGGTTTATATTACCCTCCATAGTTCCAGTAGGCATGACCAAAAAGTCTTGAGCTACCACCCCATTGTCATAACTGACAGAAGTGTGCCAGATTCCAAAAACCGCAGTTTTTTTCTTGTTGACACCCTTGACTTGGATAATACTCTCAGATAGAGGTGGCTTCCCTAACTGACACCACACCCCATAGGATAACAGATTGTATTTAGCACCCGTGTCCAATAAGGCGTTATATAGCACTTTTCCATAGGCACTATTTAACTCAATGGGGTATCGTAGAGGTGTGTCAGAGTCCAACCCATCCTCTTCGTGTGCTTCATTTGCATCAGGTTCCGAGCGAGTAGCTTTACCTAATGTTTCCATGAAACGGCTAAACATACTAGTACTAGGCTGTGGAGCTTCGGGAGGTGCATGGCCTTCTCTCTCAGTGTTTTGGGTAGGGTATGCTTCCATGATTTCTGAGTCGGAGGAGGAATCACTAGCGGCTATTTTAGGGTCTTGGGTGGTGCTACCTTGTGTCCCCGCTGAGGGTCTAGAGCTTATCGTGGATGGGTAATGGGTGTCCGTATGAACAGAGGCACCCTCAATATGCTCGTGTTCTAGCACCCGCCCAGAGCGTAAGTGCATGTGCTTTTGATACCCTAAGGTATCAAAAAGCTGCTCTAGGAGGCCTTGTGACTAGTTTTTAGCGTGTTTTTTGTTTGTTTTTTTTGCTAGATTTTTTAGAGCGTGTCGTGGAATGGGCCGTGTGATGGCTCGAAATGAGCGTATCGGTCAGAGGGTCGTGCCGTGCTTTACAGCCCTCCGTTTGGTCACTCTATGCCCTCGGAATCCCTAAAACTGTCAATTTCCAGTAGGGAACTAGGCCCAAACTAGAAAGTCTAAGGGTGCAAGTGGGAAGAGAAAGGAGGAGAGTGGAGGACTTGTCCCACATGCTCTCATTCTCTCTTGAGGGAGTAGGGTATATATATAAGAGTGAGTCTAGTATATATCATAGGACTGAGGCCTGGGCTTGAGCTTGGGCTTGGGCTTGGGCTTGGGAAAATGATCCCGATCCCGATCTAACTTTTATACAAACCAACCCGTCCGTTTTAAGAGTCACGTTTTTTATTTTCTAAAAATTTAGCCGCTCGCTCGCGTTTTTAATTTCCGAATTTTTTTTTTCAAAAAAATTTTTTTTTTTGAGAAAAAATAAAAAACTTTTTTTTTTTTTTGTGCAGAAATGCAGAAATTGAAAACGCAGGTATGCAAAAAATACAGAATTGCAGAAATTGCAGGAAAAAACGCAGAAATTACAGAAAATTACAGAAATTACAGAAAATTGCAGGAAAAAACGCAGAAATTGCAGAAAATGCAGAAATTGAAAACGCCGAACTTGAAAATGCAAAAATTGCAGAAATTGAAAAAACGAAGACAATAGCAGAAATTGAAACTTGACAGCAATTGCAGAAAACGCAAAAAACAGAAATCTCCACACACTCCTTCCCTGCTTTTCCTATGATAGAAATTGCACCACAAGGAAGCGTAAAGAGCTAACCGAGCTTAGTGTAGGGCATTTCCCCGGCAACGGCGCCAAAAATGTGCGCTCCTTGCCGCACTGTCGAAGCAAGGGACTTGCCAATACACCGTATGCGAGCCACAAACGGCTCCAAGCACACAACAAGCCTAAACTAGCAAGCTCAAGAAAACAAAGGGTGTGTCACTCACCGCTCTACGCTCGCCTTCATGGTGGATTCCTCGCCGCGATGAAGAAGAAGCTGCAGTCGTGCCGCGCTCAACCGCTTTGCCGCCGTCGTGCCTTCGTAATGCTCGATCGCACACACACTCTCCCTCTCTCTCTCTCACACACACACACACAAGGAGGTGAAGAAGAAGAAGAAGATGGAGATGGAGCAAGAGCACTCTTCAATTGCACAAATGAGAGAATGAGTAAAAATTAGGTTTAGTTGGCTTTTATAGGAGCTCACCCCATTCACACTTGGGCGCCCATGCTTAACCAACTAATCCCTTGAATGTCCAAGTTAAAGTGCGCCTCTCATCGGCGATCACTCTACCTTTCCCTATTGGACCGACAAGCCCGGTACCTGACTCTAAATCATACATAATACGCGTCCATCGTAGGTGATCGGTGTCCGTGTGCCGTGAGGGTTAACAGAGCAGCAGCTTGATAAACCGGTTTGACTTACCCCCAACAATCTTCCATGTAGTAAATAGGACACTCTTCCAATGTATCAAGTCCGTAGGCAATACTAGTGTCTATTTCCTCCTCACAGCCATCTGCATAAGCATTAGATGGCTCGCAACCCACTTGGTTGATAGGGGCGACTCTTGGATGCGGGGGCTGCAGTCCTAGCACAGGAGGTGGTAGCGGTGTAGCTTGTATAACATTTTGAGATCTAGGGACCATGTGTTGCGGTAGTTGCTCAACAGGTGGAGCAGGCATCAATACAGGAGCTCGAGGCGCATCCGTCCAGGCTACAGGTGGTCTATTTGCCATCATACGTTTGATCATTAAACAATCCTTAGCTTGGTGACTATACCTACCACATGCGTTGCAAGTTCCATTAAATTTTACTCTAAACGTAGGGCACTCACTAGTGCTATGTGGACCTAAGCAAATGGAACACCATTGTTGCTCCCTTCTTGGATACATGTGACTATTTTGAGGGGGTCGATTATCCTTAAGAGACTCTTGGATTGCCTTGGTGAGGTCTGTCAAGAATGTCTCAAATACCTTTGGCTCATTGGCAATGGGCTTTGCAGTCATGGGTTCATACTCAATGGCTTGTGAGTTAGTGGATCTCGTGTCAGTAGACACCCTCATGCCTGCTATCATCAAGTTGTCCTCTAATTGGATTGCATTGGCAGTGACATCTTCCCAGGTTGTGATACCTCTAATCACTAGTCCATTATAGATTCCTTCATTCCTCAACCCTCGAATGAATTGATCAAGCAATTGGTTATTGTTGAAGTGCTCATTTACAGAGCAGCGAGAGCTTAAGTGCTTTAGACGACTAATGAAGTCCCTTACTGACTCTCCTTCCTTACGTTCGGCCTTCTGTAGCTGAGATGCTACACCCCAAAGCACACCTTCTCGTATGTACTCCTTTAGAAACAACCTTCGAAGGGTAGGGTAGATTGTTTTCTCGTCCACCCTTAGGGTTCTATACCAATCTCCAGTCTTCCCACTTAATGTCAAGCTTAAGGCATTGCACTTATGTAGTTCGTTGCGTTCCCCTAAGGAATCACATACTTGTTCAAACACTTCAATGTGTTTTTTAGCATCTTCGTCCCCATTGAATTTTTGCGTGAGTTTGGCAATTTGTACTGCCTTACTTCTAGGCTCTCTATCAGATGCATGACGCATATTTTCCGCGATAGATCGACCTATGGTTTGAGCAAACGCTGCCAAGTCACCTATGTGAGGAGGCAGGGCCGGTGGAGGTACTCTTGGAATCATATGTGGGAGAGGGATGGGTACCGGTCTTGGCATATGTGTGGATGATGTAGGATATGGAACATAACCGGGCATAGGTCCACTCGGATAAGGGCTAGGGAGCGGCAGTCGAGGAGCATAAACAAGTGGTACAATTGGAGGTGTGGGGACCACGTGTGCATAAGGGGCTAGAGGCACATACGGTCGAGGCCCCATATTAGGTACTACGACACTAGGTAGTGGCACTGCGCTAACCGTAGATGTCATCGGTACATTCTCTGTCAGGCTTATCCCTGGAGTGAGCACCGTGTTTTCCTTAATAGAGGGTTGAGCCAAGTTAGGGAAGCTAAAGTTGTCGCTCTGAGGCTCAGATTGCATAGAGACCCCATGTGAAATGACGTAAGATGGGTCCATGGGACTCATTAGAGGAGTCTCCATTTGTGATAGAGTAGGCTGTTGAGCCTTGCTCGTATCTAGAAATCTCATGGGGCCAGTTGAGAGTATATTTACCCCTCGGTTTTGCCTTTCTGATTGAATAATGCCATGGATAACATTACAGATCATTTTCTGTTGATCTTCGAGGCTCGTGGCACTAGAAGTGGATCGTACAATCTCTATCCATCCTACATGGTAGGCGTGGCCAGAGTGTAGATCCGTCAACACCTCAGTGTGGAGGTCGTATATCCAATGATCGTTAATGAAAAATCCTTCTCGAGTCGACGTGTTAACGGTTTCTTGTGAGGTAGAAGCAATGTTGCTCCCCGTGGTTTTACTTGTCAGCAACGGTACTCTAGAGGGAACTTCTGAAGGAGGTAGCTCAACAGGGCCTTCTTGGTAAGAAGTTGGGAGGATATCCACATGGACACTCTTTGGGGGTGTGGGGTCCACGTGCGATGTGAAAGGAGAGTCCACTTCTCCACCCCCTTCGTGTGCTTCATTTGCATCAGGTTCCGAGCGAGTAGCTCTACCTAATGTTTCCATGAAACGGCTAAACATACTAGTACCAGGCTGTGGAGCTTCGGGAGGTGCATGGCCTTCTCTCTTAGTGTTTTGGGTACGGTATGCTTCCATGATTTGTGAGTCGGAGGAGGAATCACTAGCGGCTATTTTAGGGTCTTGGGTGGTGCTACCTTGTGTCCCCGCTGAGGGTCTAGAGCCTATCGTGGATGGGTAATGGGTGTCCGCATGAACAGAGGCATCCTCAATATGCTCGTGTTCTAGCACCCGCCCAGAGCGTAAGTGCATGTGCTTTTGATACCCTAAGGTGTCAAAAAGCTGCTCTAGGAGGCCTTGTGACTAGTTTTTTGTGTGTTTTTTTGCTAGATTTTTTAGAGCGTGTCGTGGAATGGGCCGTGTGATAGCTCTAAACGAGCGTATCGCTAGGAGGGACGCGCTGTGCTTTACAGCCCACCGTTTGGTTCTATTTTGCTCCAGAAAAGCCCGAAACAGTCTTTTCCTAGCTGGGGAACTAGGCTCCAAATAGCAAGTCTAAGGGTGCAAGTGGGAAGAGAAGGGAGGAGAGTGGAGGACTTGTCCCACATGCTCTCATTCCCTCTTGAGGGGGTAGGGTATATATATAAGAGTGAGTCTAGTATATATCATAAGACTGAGGACTGAGGCCTGGGCCTGGGCCTGGGCCTGGGCCTGGGCCTGGGCCTGGGGAAATGATCCCCATTCTAACTTTTATACAAACCAACCCGTCCGTTTTTATAACTCACGTTTTTTATTTTCGAAAATCTAACCTCCCCCTCACTCACGTTTTTATTTTTCGATTTTTTTTTCGATTTTTTTTTTTTTTGAGATATTATTTGGTACACGTCTTGGTGCGCGTTGACCTCACCTACTATTTACTGTCCCACCTACCTACTGCCCTGCTAATCAGCGGTTCACCTAATTACTAACCTGCTTAATTAACTAACTGTGCACAAACCAGAAAACACAGAAAACACAGAAAATGCAGAAATTGAAACTTGATAGAACTGTGCAGTGCAAACCAGAAAATGCAGAAAACGCAGAAACGCAAGAAATGCTAACTGTGTAAGATGAAATTTGAGCTTAACAGAACACAGAAAACTTGAATGCAGTCCACAACATTGTGTCTTTCTCTACTGTTTTTGCATAACAACAATAATCAAACTTAAACCGCGCCTTTCCTACATAAAAAATAGCTTCAATACAATTTACAAGTCGCCATTGGAGCTTCACGCGCAGCAGCTCCCAAGCAGCGGCGCCAAAAATGTCAAGGCTAGGGACTTGCTACGCACCGTGTGCAAGCCACAAAGGCTCCTAGCACACAGTCATACAACAGACAAGCTCACAAGGAAGAACGGTGTGTCACTCACCTTCCTACGTAGTTGCGAATGAAGGATTCCTGCGCCGCGAAGAAGAGGGAGACGCCGCTACGCCGCTCTCAACCGCCTCATCGCCGTCGTGCCGCCGCAACGCTCGATCGCACACACACTCTCACTCTCTCTCTCTCTCTCTCTCACGCACACACACAAGGAGATGGTGAAGGAGAAGGTGGAGATGGAGCAAGAGCAGCTTCTATTGCACAATGAGAGAATGAGTGAATTTTAGGTTTAGTTGGCTTTTATATGAGCTCACCCCATTCACACTTGGGCGCCCATGCTTAGCCAACTAATCCCTTGAATGTCCCAGTTAGAGTGCACCTCTCATCGGCGATCACTCTTACCCTTTTCCTATTGGTCCGACAAGCCCGGTACCTGACTCTACCAAATACATAATACACGTCCGTCGTACGTTATGGGGTGTCCGTGAGCCATGAGGGTTAACAATTACTCGAGGAAAGTATGGGTTTACTTTCTCAAGCACAAGGATGAAGCGTTTAGTGTTTTCAAAACGTTTGTGACACTTGTGGAGAATCAGAGTGGCAAGAAGCTTAAATGCTTACGCACTGACAATGGTGGAGAGTATGTTTCAAAGGCCTTTCAGGACTTTTGTGAGTCAAAAGGTATAAAACGTGAACTTACTGCTCCTTACAATCCTCCTCAAAATGGTGTTGCTGAGAGGATGAATAGGACCATACAAGAGAAGGTCAGAAGTATGTTGTCTAATGCACATATGTCAAATGGGTTTTGGGTTGAAGCTGTATCAACAGCTATTCATCTTGTAAATAGATCTCCTAGCAAGGTTTTGCAGAAGGATTCAGTGCCAAAGATGGTATGGTCAGGCAAAATGCGCTCATACAAGCATCTCAAAGTCTTTGGCTGTGAGGCATATACTCACGTTCCAAAGGAATTTAGGAACAAACTTGAGCCAAAGAGTAGAAAATGCATCTTTCTAGGCTATGGTAATTCTGGTGAGATGGGGTACAGACTTTGGGATCCCAAATCCAGAAAGGTTGTCCGCAGCAATGATGTTCACTTTAATGAATCCAAATATCATTCTAAACCAGAGAGGGTTGAGGAGATTAGAAGAGTTGTCTTCCAGGAAGATGAACCTGCACGTGCAAGACAAAATGTCAGGGCTCAAGAGGAGCAAGGACAGGATAGAGTGGAACCACAGGTTGTGGCTGAGCCTGAGCCACCTATTGTACGTAGATCTGGACGTGTCACGCGACCTCCTAATAGGTTTGTTGCATCTATGAACTATGTCATGTTGACTGATTGCAATAAGCCTTCATGTTACAAGGAAGCAGTGCAAATGAAGGACTTCGGGAATTGGCAATTGGCCATGCAGTCAGAGATTACAGCTCTGCATAAAAACAAGACATGGAAGCTAGTTAAATTACCACAGGGCAAAAAGGCTCTACCTTGTAAATGGGTTTACAGGTATAAGATCACCGCTCATGATAGTCAGCCAAAGTACAAAGCAAGGCTTGTTGCCAAGGGCTTTAAGCAAGAACAAGGCATTGACTTTGATGAAGTCTTCTCTCCGGTGGTCAAGATGACTACATTGAGATGCTTTCTTGCATTGGTTGCCATATTAGATTTGGTGTTGCACCAAATGGATGTCAAGACAGCGTTCTTGCATGGTGATTTAGATGTGGAAATTTACATGCAGCAACCAGAAGGGTTTGTTGAGAAAGGCAAGGAAGATTGGGTATGCCGGTTGTTAAAGAGTCTTTATGGCTTAAAACAATCACCGAGGGCATGGTAGCATAGAATCCACAAGTTTATGCTTTCTCAAGGCTACAAACGTAGTGAGTTCGATCACTGTCTATATACAAAGAAGGCTAAGGATGGTAGTTGGATGATCCTTATTTTGTATGTGGATGACATGTTGATTGCTGGCAAGCACTTGGAAGAAATTTCAGCTTTGAAGTCAAAGATGGCAAAATCGTTTGACATGAAAGACATGGGTGAGGCAAATCATATACTTGGTATGCGCATTGAGAGACACAGATCAAAGAAGTTGATTTGGTTATCTCAAACAGAGTATATTGACAAGGTTTTGCAACGTTTCAATATGGAGAAGGGAAAGGCACTGAGTGTTCCATTGCCACCATATGTGAAACTTAGCAAACAAGATTGTCCTGTGTCTGAGGAAGAACAGGCTGAAATGGATAAGATTCCATATGCGTCTGCAGTGGGTAGTTTGATGTATGCAATGATTGCTACTCGCCCAGACATTGCATTTGCAGTGGGAGTAGTAAGTCGATACATGTCAAACCCAGGCAAGAAACATTGGGAGGCAATGAAAGGAATATTGAGATACCTGAAAGCTACAAATAGTATGCGTATATGCTATGGGAGTCAGGAGCTAAGTGTAAAGGATTTTACAGACTCAGATTATGCAGGTGACTTAGACAACCGAAGGTCTACGTCAGAGTATGTCTTTACATTGGCTGGTGGAGCAGTATCATGGCGTTCTAGATTACAAGATTGTGTTACTCAGTCTACTACAGAGGCTGAATATGTTGCAGCATCAGAGGCTTGCAAAGAATCAATTTGGCTTAATCGACTAGTAACAGATTTGGGAATCAAAGAAGAAATGCATGTGTTATATTGTGATAGTCAAAGTGCTATACAATTGGCTCGCAATCCTGTTTATCACTCAAAGACAAAGCATGTGGATGTGAAGTATCATTTCATCAGGGAAATGCTCAAGGATAAGCAACTTCAGCTTGTCAAAGTTCACACCATAGAAAATCCTGGTGATCTACTTACAAAAGGACTTCCCTCAGAGAGCTTTGCGCATTTTCGCAAGCAGTTAGGTGTACGGTAGTACATCACTTCTCTACATCTCTTGTATATTAGCTTGTATAGTAGCTTCTCTCACACTTAAAGTACCACATTGGACTTTAAGTGGGAGGTTGTTGGGGTATAAAGCCCAATGTGGTCGCCCAGGTAAGTGGGCGGGCTGCCAGGTATGTACACATATTCTTTTGTAAAAACCTAATAAGAACTCACTATGCTCTACACATTACAGTAGAGCGAGTTCACCATATCGTCGTGCTCTTCTTCTCGCACTCTCTCTCACGTCGCACTTCCGCTCGTACTCCTTCAGGTTTGGAGTTGAATATTGTTCCAGAGGCTTGGCAGCCGAGCAAGACTTTATTGTGTAGTGTCATAGACTTAGAGATGGGTAATGACTCTAGTCTACTGAAAGGTGTTATAAACTTGGAGATGGGTAATGCCTCCAGTTTATGTAAGGATGTTGAGAGTAAGTTTGATGATCAACATGTTGCCAAACTTTTAAGGATGTTCCAAACTCCTCCACAACGCAGCATTGTGTTTGCATGGGATGCATCATACCTATGGTTATGGTTAACCGCTAGAACATATAAAGGTAAGATCAGCATGGAGATAAAAGTTAAGGAGCCATGGATAGAGAAAAGGCTGATAGGATGCAAGAATGAAGGCCTCATTCCCAATTTGGTGCAATTTTTTACAAATAGTGCATCCTCTCTTTGGAGAGAGGTAAGTGGATTACACTTTTATTTAAGACACAAGGTAGGTGGTTTACTATCAACATCAGAAAAGACAGCAGACATGTTTGAGCACACCCAAGAGAAGCATGATATGCTTGCAAGCTTTTCGAGTCGCGGCAGTAAGCAAGATTTTGAAGACAACTCAAGCTCACCACACCAACAAAGCCGCCATCTATAGTGGATTCTTGGCACACTCTTGGGAATCATAATTTTCAGTTCTGTCTTTGTAGGTGCCAAGATGCTCATTTCTCCTATCGCTAATGGTGGTTACAAATTTGGTCCTATTTGGCATGCAAATTTTATTGTTCAGGCACTGCAGATAATGATCCTATTCTTCACATGGGATCCAGGAGGACACTGGAAAAAAGTTCTGGAAGCCGTGGGTTTCCCATTTAATCAACCCACACTATTCAAAGGAACAAGCTATCACCCGGACCTATTGCAGATTCATGAATATCCCAGAAATCTCACCAATAGCCAAATGAAATGGCTAGTTCTGAAGGCAACTCGATATCGGCTCCTACAAATCAGCTGAAGAAGAATCAAAGTCAGGGCTAGAGACATGAATGCCTCTAGCCAAAAGGGGAGGGCTAATGATAGCCGATTTTCAGAAATCAAGAAAAAAAAGAAAAAAAGGTTTATCTTTCCTCTGCCCGAAGCACGACAACACCACCAAAAGGCTCAACAAATCCCCGGTCAATTGGTGAGCCACAAATTCTCTCTCTCTCTCTCTCTCTCTCTCTCTCTCTCTCTCTCTCTCTCTCTCTCTCTCTCTCTCTCTCTCTCTCTCTCTCTCTCTCTCTCTCTCTCTCTCGATCTCTTTCTCTTTTCCCTACCCCCGCCACGGCCCATGCGGCCTTGCTCTGGCAGCACCCCTAGCCATAGCGCGTCACTATCCATCATTAGCCCCGGCTTTTGGAGCCGCGGCCGCAAGAACCAACCCCAAGTAGGGGAGAGCACATTACCAAGAAAAACAATAAAAAGTAATTTTGTTAACATTCACCACCCCCTCTATGCATAACCACAGGCGGGCCGCCCCCAGTTTGGCCACACCTCTCTCCATTATCACCAGAAGATAGAGGTCTCTCTCTCCTACTCAGCTCCGCCAATCCACCACCATCTCACTTATCCTGCTTCTGCATCGCCTGGCCCAATGGGTGCATAAAACAAGCTGCCATTGTTTTTTTGTTAATTTTCCACTGGCTGGCTGCCACGCTTTTACAAATTTTCTCTCTCTCTTTCATTATAATTATTCTCTCTCTCTCTCTCTCTCTCTCTCTCTCTCTCTCTCTCTCTCTTACCCATCCTCGCTCGTCCATACCCCTGCCCAACAGGCCGCCATACCTCACCCCTCCCTCTTCCCTCTCATCCACACACCCTCGACTTCACTCCTCCCTCTTCCCTCACCCCTCCCTCTTCCCTCTCATCCACACACCCTCAACTTCACTCTCCCCTCCCTCTCTCTCCCTCTTGTTTTCTTTCCATAAGCTGGCCCGTCATTATCTCTCTTCCTCTCTCTCTTTCCCCATTTTCTCTCTCTCTTCTTCACTATCTCTCTCTCTCACCATCTCTCCCTCCATCCATCAGCTCTCTCTCTCTCTCTCTCTCTCTCTCTCTCTCTCTCTCTCTCTCTCTCTCTCTCTCTCTCTGAGTAAGCGGCCTCGCGGGCATGGAATAGAATATCTCCTCTCTCTCTCTCTCTCTCTCTCTCTCTCTCTCTCTCTCTCTCATTTTCCCGACACACCTCCTTCCTCCCTCTTCCCCTCTCTCCCCTCTTGGCCATCTACAACTCCCTCTCTCCTCTCTACAGACCACACACACACACACACACCTTACATTCTCACCCACACACCCCTCACCCCTTCAATCTCTCCCTGGCCCGCTTCTCGTCCTCACCCCCTCCCTATCCCGTTGACCTTACCCCCCTTCCCTTGCTCTCTGTCGGCAATAAGATGGCCCGCCAAGCTCTCTCTCTCTCTCTCTCTCTCTCTCTCTCTCTCTCTCTCTCTCTCTCTCTCTCTCTCTCTCTCTCTCTCTCTCTCTCTCTCTCTCTCTAGTTCAAGCCCGAAGGCGCGACTGCCCCCCAAGATCTCTCTCCAACACACACACACACCCCCTCACACACTCCCCCTCACGCTCTCGCTACCATCTTGTTGTCTCCCTCGTGTGCTCTCAGCCTGTGCAGGCGCAACCATGAACCGCTTTCTCTCTCTCTTAAACACACACACAGACTCACTACACACACACCTACACACACACACACACACACACACACATACACCCTCCCTTCCCCCATACAACACCCGAGGTCCCTCTCTCTCTCTCTCTCCCATTCTCGTCCTCCCGTTCCTTGCAGCAAGAAACCGGAATATATATGTATATATATATATATAAATAGATTATACTCCCTGGTTCCCACGCATGCACTCTTCCACTTACACACCCACACACAACCCCGAGCCATACGCACACACACTTAGAACGCTTTTCATAAAAAGCACTCTCGCACACACAATTACATACATCCACAAGCACACACGCCTACGCGCACTCACATATATAGCACACACGTTTACACACACCAAAATAAACATACACATACACGCGCATGCCATACTCACCCATCAAAGAAGATATAAAAAGAAAACACGAAGGACATCGACGTCATCAACAAAAAGAAGGAAAGGCCAAGTCGTGCGCCGCCGACACCGAAACAAGAAAAGACGCCAAAGGCATGCCCCAACCGACCCTGAAAATGACGAATGCGCTACACCGATGCACCAGCTAGGCCACCGTTCATCGGCATCACATCCACGATGCCCTCTTCAGTAAAATCCGTAGGTTGTCATCATTTTTCCCAGTTTTAAACCAAATCTTGTAAAAAATCCCAATTTGTAAATTATCACCTCTCTCTAGGTGATGGCCAAAGGCCCACCTAGGAGTTTTCCTTATAATATTTTCCAAGACAAAGCAAGCGTTAACCATCCAAGACCCATCGCCTTGCTTTGTCTCCCCTTATTAGAATCCCTACTCTAATCAAATTACCCTAATTTAAAGCAATCAACACCTATAAAAAGACACTGAAAGGTCACTATCAAGGGGGGGTGTGCAATTTCATCAGAGATCAACACTTGGTAGTATTTTGGTGGGAGGGATTGGCAACATTTGCATCACGAGAGAGGGGACTTAGTGTAGCAATTTTCTTTGGGAACTTGCACTATGTAAAGAAGCTATGTCTACATCTCGACTTCAATGGTCGACACATAGACACTCATGTTAGCAAAGTCTCCGTGTCTGTGAGCCATCTGTAGAGAATGCACTAGTAGGCTCACTATCTCTCTCTCTATCTCTCTATCACCATGATTGCCACCTCGCCGGAAATAAGGTTGCTGTAAATATTGCAAGAAAATAGTTTTCCCTCACACCCCGAGGGTTTTCATCACCTGTCTTATTTTCTCTCTCTCTCTCTCTTTCTCTCTCTCTCTCTCTCTCTCTCTCTCGTGGTGTGTAGAGTCTGTGATATTTTCAATCACCGTTGTCTGCGTCCTAGCCGCTCAAAGCTAGGTGGTGCCCCCTGTTCGCTTCACCGTGGCCGGCTTGCTTCGAGACCGTCGAAGTCGGTGTCGTGCTTTGCGCTCGTCAGCACTTATGATATCACCTCATCCCATATATTGACATATTTTGTTTGTGGTTCTGGGTATTCTTTGAGGAATAGAGTGAGTTCTAGAAGCCCATTGACATTTGGCACTATTACCAGAGATAAGTCAACCAAGACTAGAGAAAACCATAGTATGAAGGTCGTAATTCATGGCTTAGCCTAGAATGTTCACTATGTTTATCCTTCTGCATAGTTGGAGATTGATATTTGAAGCTATGTCTACATCTCGACTTCAATGGTCGACACATAGACACTCATGTTAGCAAAGTCTCCGTGTCTGTGAGCCATCTGTAGAGAATGCACTAGTAGGCTCACTATCTCTCTCTCTATCTCTCTATCACCATGATTGCCACCTCGTTGAAAATAAGGTTGCTGTAAATATTGCAAGAAAATAGTTTTCCCTCACACCCCGAGGGTTTTCATCACCTGTCTTATTTTCTCTCTCTCTCTCTTTCTCTCTCTCTCTCTCTCGTGGTGTGTAGAGTCTGTGATATTTCCAATCACCGTTGTCTGCGTCCTAGCCGCTCAAAGCTAGGTGGTGCCCCCTGTTCGCTTCACCGTGGCCGGCTTGCTTCGAGACCGTCGAAGTCGGTGTTGTGCTTTGCGCTCGTCAGCACTTATGATATCACCTCATCCCATGTATTGACATATTTTGTTTGTGGTTCTGGGTATTCTTTGAGGAATAGAGTGAGTTCTAGAAGCCCATTGACATTTGGCACTATTACCAGAGATAAGTCAACCAAGACTAGAGAAAACCATAGTATGAAGGTCGTAATTCATGGCTTAGCCTAGAATGTTCACTATGTTTATCCTTCTGCATAGTTGGAGATTGATATTTGATGGATATGTAGGGTCGTTGGGAGTGGGAGATGCTTTCCAAGGGCTTTAGTACATTAGGCTAGATTAGGATTTGATGGTTAAGAGTAGTGTTAGAGTCGAAAGGTCAACACTTTTATAAAATTATAAATTAGTGTATTTGATGCATTTTTTAAACTTTCTACGCATCCTTTTTGGTTTTTTTATAAGACTAGGTTAAATAAAAACATTGTTGGAGGAAAAAAAAAACCATTAAAGTCCAATCCAAGAGCTGAAAATTACAATGTTAGTTAATAATCCTTATAATCTGTTGAAAACTCAACGGTTTGACTTGGTATTAGGTAAGTGGGTGGAACAAAGTGTGCAAGAAATTGCAAAATGACCTTCTTAATTAATAGTCATGATTAATACTAATAGCCTGCGTCTAGACTTGGAAAATGTACATACCATGTAAAGTAATAGTACATTACCATGTAAAGTAATCATGTCAATTATCAAAAGGTTTACCAGTGTTCACATGTACTCGTGTATATAAGCTTGTCAAATCAAAAATTGGGGCAACAAAACTATTTGGGGACAGTGTTAGAAAAAAACCGGGGTCCAATGTATTTTAACCGGTTGAAATCCTAAAATCCTGGTTAGATTTTGAGCTTGCCTTGAAGAAAACCGGGCAATTTTCATAAGTTTTAGTGTAATTACCGGAAAAAGCATTAAATTTCGACCGAAAAACCGGGAGTATTTCAAGTTTGCCCTTATTTTTTTCGGGTAGGGAAACTGTTTTTTTCTAGCCCTGTTTGGGGAAGAGCTAGTTAATGATTAAGATTATTAATAGGAAAGCCTATCCTAGACTTGAAAGTTGAACTTGACCTCATAGATGGGTTGCACATGTAATATTTTTGTGTGCCAAGTTAAGATCAATTTGATCCTTTTTAGCCATACATAAGCTAAAACTAGGATATTGGTCATAAGATAGTTGCACATGTTGTAATATTTTTGTGTGCCAACTTAAGACCAATTCGATCCTTTTTAGCCATGAATAAGCTAAAACTAGGATATTGGTCATAAGATAGGTTTCACATGTTGTAATA
Source organism: Adiantum capillus-veneris (assembly GCF_014529385.1). Taxonomy (NCBI): domain Eukaryota; kingdom Viridiplantae; phylum Streptophyta; class Polypodiopsida; order Polypodiales; family Pteridaceae; genus Adiantum; species Adiantum capillus-veneris. The sequence continues at coordinate 120,155,488 of NC_140937.1, read as the reverse complement.
TTTTTGTGTGCCAAGTTTAAGATCAATTCGATCATTTTTTAGCCATACATAAGCTAAAATTCGATCATTCTTGACGTGGTGTGAAACAAAGAGATTATTGACTTGAAGGAGACATTACTCCTATCAAAAGCTTTGTTTTGATTACCAAAGTTAGTCGAAACATTGTTAAGATTGGCAAGATTAGCTTCTACTAAAGAGAGTGTAAATCAATAGTAGAGAGTGTAAATCAAGGGTTATGACTTCTTAGTTCCAAACAAATGAGACACATTCTCATTTAACTTTTGAAAAGGATTCCTTTTCTTCTAAATCTCAATCTAGTGAGGGATTGGGCATGCAATTCAAATATATTCTCACTCGAAAAATGAGAATGGGGCTCAAATCTATTTGGTCTCTAATAAAGAGTTTGTGATTAGAATTCATGACCATAACATTGTGTTTGAGGAGGATTTGTAGGCTAGAAAATAGGGCAAAACCTAGATAGATCCTAAAGAAACTAGATACATAAAAGGTGACAATTTAAGTAGAGTGGATAGATGGGGAAGAAGGGGTTTTAGTGAATCATTGGGTACCAAGAAAAGAACAAGAAAACTCTCAAGCAACTCAAGCTTAGCAAATCTTCAATAGCATGAAAGATCAACAAGGATCTACTCAAAACTTTTAGTCAATGGATAGGAAAGATGGGCTTCCTACCACCTCTAATGCAAAGAAAATGAATGACAATGGAACCAACAAAGGGATCACCTCTATTGTGAATCATGCTCAATGATTTTGATCCTGTGATGCCAATTCCAAGGAGAACAGGGATGGTGCACGATAGACAAGTAAGACCGGTGAATTTTCTCACATGGGTCAACAAGTAAAGTGGGATAGGGTATTTGTACAACCACTTGGCTACCCTCAAAGTAGTGAGAAAGATGATGTATTTTTTCTTGATGAATAAAACTCTATTATGCAAGTTTATTCCTCTACTTCTTTACTATGCTTGAATTCTCTGTGTATCTTTTTGTTCAGTTTGAAGTCATCCATGAGAAGATGTACTGTGTCTGATGTTTTTTTCTTTGAGTTTGTCATGTGAGTTTGAACCCCAACACACTTGGTGATCTTGCTATGTCCATTGTGTTTGACGAGAGATGATGCATGTCAGAGTATCCATGGTATATTACACTACGGCCCAAGCCCAGGTGGGCAATGTATGTCCCTTTAATTACAAACAAGTCATAGATGATGATGTGGAAGAACCAATCCCTAAGGAGAAACTATTAGAACAAGGATCAGAGAGTGTTGGAGCAACATATGGGAGCAAAGAGTGTTGGAGTAGTAGCATTTTGGGATATTTTCTCTTGATAGGAGGACCTGCAAGAAGTAGAAGAAGACTCTAGTGACCCACTTCAAGTATTTACCAGACAAAGACCTAGGAGAGTACCTTATACTATCCCAATTGCTCAACAACCTTCCAACCCTAAGGTCAATGCAACAAAATTTAGAGGAAGGTCTAAAGAAGATGTTGATTTTCATGTGGCTCAATTTGAGATCTAATGGCAAGCTTTGTATCCCAATCCTAATTAGTTGCAACAATTTATAGCAGCATCAGAAGAAAAATGTATGAGTTGGTTTAGCTAAACTTACATGAAAGATATGTCTCTAAGGACTAGTTAATTCACTTATCTATGATGACAGCGGCTACGAGCTTACATGGAACAAGCTAGGCTAATGTGTAGTATTCCCCAATATCAAAAGCTAGACTTTGTAGCATAGTCATTTTTGACAACTGTGATCATCCACTGTCTTGCCAGATGGCTCTGCACAAAAGATAGATTTAAGTATACAAAAACCACTACTCTCCATATTGTAGAATGTAGTGAACATACTTTTGTATAAAAAGAATATAAAGAGCATTGTAGGGCTAATTTACTTTGAGAATACCCTCAAATCACCAATTCATGTAATTATACATAGTTTTAAATTCCTATTACTATACACAGTCAATGGAAAAAAAATTGTCTACCAAGCTATGATTGTACTCCTCCATTTTAGCTCATTATTTCCTTGATTCATGGGGGGGGGGGGGGGGGGTTTGTGTGTAAATATGTTAATATAGCACGTGAGTTCAAAACATAAGGGATTTTTAAACCATATATTTTACCCTTATTTAACATACCGAAGGGTACCAAACAAAGGTGGTTTACACATATTGCATACGAAAAGGGTATGATCTATTTATGGAAAATCCATGTGTAAGGGGTTTTTAAAATTGGCCTTGAACACATGTGATGTAGAGTGTTTATATATAGTAACCCCTCGAGCTTGTACCTTAACCTCAAATTGAATGTTAAGTGCAGTTTTAGTGGATTTAAGCATAGTTGTATTGATTTCACATCAGTTACTTTTGTGTATCATACCAGTGAATTACAAGTTGTGGATGACAGGAATAACCCTTACCAGGCGATTGAACTAGAAGTTTCCAAAAGCCATAACTTTGGACAGCTACCACGATAATTAACACATTGCACATCCGATTAGAGCCCAATCAAAAGACTATAAATAGGACCCATTACTTCATTTTAGGAACCTAATATCCTATATATGAGAGCTTAGAGTCTAGATTCAACTCCTGAGTTCCTAACCCCAAGCCTCATATTTGTATCTTGAGACACTGGATGATGTGCTTTGTACTTTTATTAAGATGTAAGCTTATTCAATAGCGACTCTAGTTGTATACTTTTCTAATTTGAATAATACAACTCCAATTCTAGTGTCTTCCTAATTCTAGTTCTAGTTTTGTCTTTCAGTGTACTGAAGTTTGATATGAAGTCTTTAGTTTAAATTGAAGTAACTCTAACTACCTACTTGAATAGCTATTTGTACGCATTCAAATCATCCCATTTTGGTGATTATGGTGGCTTAAGCTAAAGCTACTCTAGACAGACAAACTATCTCCAGACATGCCACCTAGAAGAGGTCTAAGGCCAACTACCAGATTCATGGAGGATCCCAACCGCGTCATCCTCATTCCAGAAGAGTCATACTGAGGCTCTAAAATGGAACAACAACCTGGTAATAAGACATATGTGGTCCCAGACCAGGCACCCTTGATGAATCAAGGGATTCTCAACACTCTACTCATTCCCGGCGAAGACAAGTTGAGCAAGCCAAAAGGAGCAGACGATCCCATAGAAACCAAAGATATACTAAAAAAAGTGAGAGTGGAAAAAGAATTCACACATTAGCACATAAGCCAACTAAGAATAAATTTGAGGACACTGTATCAAAAATAGAAACGGATAAGGACTAGAATGCTGACATTGATCATGACAACAAGAAAAAAACCAGAAATAGGAAGCCAATGCTTAAAGTTAGAACCAATCAAATTTCTGAACATTCAAGTAACCTGAAGATTTTCTTCCCATTGTTCAAAGGAGGAACAAAAGATGATCTCGGAGAAGATAAAGGGAAAAGGTTCAAAGCCATAAACTATAGACCAAAAGGCACCATAACCAATGCTTGTCAGGGTGGTAACCAGATGTAAAGGGGTAGTCATTAAAGAGATCCCAAATGAGAAGGAGGACAAACAAACTGTTGAGACCAAGAAGTGGGAGCAACAGAGAGAAGTACAGAAGACTAAGTAAAGGAGAAGGTAGTGGATGAATGGTAGGAGGAAAGGGATCTTGCAACAAAAATCACCAAAAACCTGGCTAAGAAGCTACCAAAGCAGCTAGAGTGTTCTGAAGCCCAGACAATTCAAAAACTACCACCCCAATCTTCAAAGGTCCAGAAGGAGATGAGGCCATGATAGCTGTAGTGCAAAGCCTGGCCAATGAGGTACCACAAGTCAGGCCAGACTTGATTGAAGCTGGGTCAACTAAACTGAAGGAGGGCCAACCACAAAGTTCATCATCTCAGGTTCCACCAACAGTCGGCAACTAGCCAAAAAGCAAAACAAAATTGTGAAGATAATGTGAACAAGTCTTCTAGTTCACACAATGGTTCTGGTAATGAGCAAGATGAGATTTACATCAAAGTCTATGAAAGGATACAAAAGTTAACATTCGAGTTAGATGATATCAGATAAAAATTACCAACGAGCTACAAAGTTTATAAAAAAAAAGAGAAAAGTTGAAGCTAAAGCCAGAGCAGTGGACTTGGCAACCATTTGGGATGACGAGATTTGGGTAATTTAGATAGACTACAAACTAAGAAAGCAATGGGAGCCATTGTCTGGAGTAATCATAGATGGGGGAGTTGGAGTAAACATTTTCGATGAGCATTTGAAGTAAAAGCTTGGGATAACTAAGATGAAACTAGACCCATTCAAAGTGAGAATAGCTAACCACAGAGTAGTCCAAGATGATGGACTCATTGAGAATATGCAAATTAGGGTAGGAAAGGAGAAGTTCATAACTAGTTTTCTGGTATTGGATGTGCAAGGAGCTTATGGAATGTTGTTAGAATTACCTTGGCTCAAAAGTGCTCAAGCCATCCATGATTATGCAAACCAGACTTTGACCATTAGGGTTCTAGAAGAAGAATTTAGATTAAGACAAATAATACCAAAAGCTAGAAAAAGACTTTGAGGCCTGAATAATTATGCAAGAAGTATGGGACAAAGAAAATTAAAGGAATCTTGCCTCTATGAATATCTTTCCTTTAACGGAAATTGCTTTGAGTGATGTAATTATGGATAAAGAACAAGCTGAAAACCAAAGGCAACAATATACAAAGGAGTTTCTTGAACTGAACTCTAGAGAATGGGCAGTTCAGCTAGATGGGTGTTTGCTAGAATGGCCAACATCAGATAAGTTTGATTTAGGCAAGAAAGGGAGACTAGTTTAGAAAATGCCGATGAAGGAGATCCAACAGTGTTGGCACCAAAAATTCAAAATGATCTTTTAAAAATAAGTAATCCTGTCAATGATCATGCTACTAGCATTGGAACTAAGAATGAAGCAGAGTCTATGGCCAAGCAAAAGGGAGGAGGCCCAAATTGGTTACTCCCAGATGATCAAGAGGTAGACGAGTGGAATCTTGGCTCAGAAGACAATCCTAGAATGATTAAGATCAACAAGCACCCAAAGGTAGCGACCAAAGAAAAGAAAAAGGCATTTTTCTACAAGTACAAGGGTGTATTCACATGGGAACATGTTGATGTGAAACGTGTAGATCCAAAAGTGTGCCAACATTGGATACCACTAAAGCCAGATGCTAGATCAGTTAGGTTGTAAAGGTACAGAATGAACCCTAACTAAGCTAAGAAAATCAAGGAGGATATTGATAATCTTCTCAAAGTAGGATTCATCATAGAGGTAGCAAGTAGTGAATGGTTGTTTCCTATAGTGGTAGTCCCCAAGAAGAATGGAAAATTGAGAGTGTGTGTAGACTACAGGAGGATTAATTCATAGACCATTAAGGATCCTTTTCCATTACCATTTATAGACATGATGATAGATGAGATTGCAAGCCACAAAATGTATATCTTTATGGATGGTTGTAATGGCTACAATCAACTAAAGATAGCACCTAGGGATAGGGCTAAAATGACATTTACTGTTGAATGGGGAGCATTCATGTATTTGGTGATTCCATTGGGATATGAAATGCTATAGCAACTTTTCAGCGATGTATGATGGAACTTTTCAACGAGTTTTTGCATAAGTTTTTGGCCATCTTCATGGATGACTTTATGGTCTTCTCTAGTGAAGAGATGCACTTATTGTTTTTGGAAGTGGTTTTTGAAAGTTGCAAAGAGAAGATTTTCCTGAACCATTTCAAGTTAGTATTCATGGTCTAAAATGGACAAATTTTGGTACTTTTAGTGTTTAGAAATCGAATTAAAATGGAAAACAATAAGAATTAGTGCATTCAACAAGCTAGAGAGCCAACCACGATGTTTGAGTCAAGTTTGTTTCTAGGATACATAAACTTCTACAAGAGGTTTGTTCATATGTTTGCAACAAAGACATTACCTTTATATGAATTGACCAAGAAAGGGAACAAATTTATCTGGACTGAAGAATGTCAACAAAGTTTCCAATGCTTAAAAGATCCGATTAATAGGAAGCCAGTACTTTGCCAACCTAGCTGGGATTTAATTTTCCATGCATATGTAGATGCTTTTGGCATGGCTATGGGAGCCATACTGGTCTGGCCTAATGGGAAGACAAACTACCCAGTCTACTTTGCCAATCACAAGTTTTGTATAGCTGAAGAGGGGTACTCAACTACTTAAAGAGAAGCACTGGAGATCGTATTCAATGCTACCAAATTTGAACACTATCTACTAGGCAAGCTGTTTCATTTCTATGTGGATCATCAAGCTCTCTTGTTTTTTATTAGCAAGGTTATTATACAAGGAAGGCTAATCAGGTGGATGATGTTCTTAATGGAGTTTGAATTTAAGATTTTTCATAAACTAGGAAAACTACACTATGGAGCACACTTCCTTTCCAAAAGAACAAAGGGTTGTTCAAAAACATCATTGAGAGATTAGCCAGTAGATGTTGAATTACTCCAGACTACAACTAAAGAGGAGCCAGACCCAGGAATGGCAGGACATTTGGTACAGCCAAAGCTGGTCGACCATAGAAGGTAGCACAAGCAGGTATATGTAGGCTAGCAGGTGCATGGCAAAGAGCTGAAGTAGACACAAAGAGCCTGGACAGACAAGCAACAACTAATATGTATGTATGATGTGGTTCTTTAGACCTAAAGGGCTCCAAAAAAGGCCATATAGGGTGGCAGGTGAAGGATTTTCAAGATGCAATATTTTGGCCTTGATATGTAGAGCTTGAAGTGATAGAGGAGCAAGTCTAGATGGCTTGTCAAACAAAGCTGTAAATTGCAAGATATCACAATTCAAAGCTGGAGGTGTTCTCAAATCTGGGACAAAAAAGACAGGTGATGCCAGGTGGTTAGAGCCAGTTTCAGCAGATAGATAGGTACTTCTTGATTTATGGAGCTTGTCAGTCTTTTCAGATCGTCATTGGAGCTCCGATGTGAAAGATAGATGAAGTTTTGTTGGGGGTCTGATCTGTGCTGGATTGACTCTTTGGAAAGTCAGCCATCAGATGGTTTTTGAAGCTTGATGGGGTTTTCAAAGGAAGTGTACACTGTGTGAAGCCATTATAGGAAGTGACGGCACATCAAGGACGAGTAGGATACTGAAGGTCAAGGTTGGTGGCAGTTACCAACTGGGCGACCTTAGATAATTTTTTGCAGATTTGGTGGGCATCGTTTGAGGTTGTCGGACCGTCAAACTGCATAGCACACAACTAGAGTTAACGTCCTAGAAAATAGCTTTTAGTGGGTTCAAACGGCCCGATCATTGGAGTGCTGAAAAGAGAACTGTAGTGCCTGGAATCAAGTGGAAAAATAGGTTGTTTTGGAGACCTTTTTGTGGAGTTGGGAGCCCTAAAGAGGTAGGGCAAGCAGGCAACACCACATGGAAGGCAAGTGAACCCACATGGGGTATTGCATGGTAGAGATGGAGGGTATAAGGGCAAGAGGGGCGCCCCATTATGGGTATCACTTGAGGTGTGGGGAGCTTGGGAGCGATGGCGGCCACTCTAAGCACCGCTACATGGGCGTCTGTTAGCGTCCATCGACGGTCGTAAACGGCTCATGAATACGATGTTGATGATGATGTGGCTATGCAATAGGGTGGTGCCCGCGTGTACCATAACGGTGCCCAATATTTTTACTAAGAGGGGTTTCCCACAGTCAAGACGCCGTGATTGTGAGGCTTGAGCCCTTGGGTAAGAGGATGCACACATGCAGCGACTTGAGGCCATAAGGAAGGGGTGGCTCATATGTGGTTGTGTGGGAACCAAGCATACCAAAATTAGCAAGTGATCTTTCACATGCAGAGTGCGAGATGAAAATAGATGGGATCAACCAAGAATAGGGGTGGCCACACACGCCTAAGGGGGACCCATCTTTTGCGAGGAAGGGGCCTGGTTTGGGAGGAGAGCTTTCGGAAGTGGGAGAGAAAGAAGATTTGGGGCCAGATTTTTGCTCCATGAGAGAGCGTTGAGCTGGAAAGTACGGCTATGGTGTCCACACAGAGCCAAAAGGCTTCATATTGATTGTTTTTGTGCTCGCCGAGGGTGTGCCAACTTGGAGCTATCATGTGTATGGTGTTTATCACGAGCTAAACCATCATTGTAGTGCAATTTGTGTCGATTTTCCCCTTTCCCCTTCTCTTCTCTGCTTGTGGGCGTGTGTTCCCGAGTGTGTGTCGGTAGGTGTGCCCCCCCCCCCCCCCCCCGATGGTGTGAGGTGCACAAAGGGACTGAGAGAGGCTCTGTGTGTGGTGAAGGCAATGAATTGGTTTGTATAGGGTAATTGATGGTGTTTGTGATATCAACAACGGGTGCATGTGTAGTTGTGTAAAAATGGTGGTTTTCCTACGAGATTATCGAGTTTTGAAGGTGAACTCTAGTGACCTCTCATTTAGTGTTTTACATGTCAAAGACATACTGGGTCTTTTGAGGTTGGATTTTTGGTAATGTATCTTTCAAATTTGGATAGTGTACTTGACTCCGGGTAAGTGGAAACTATTTTCAACCTCTACATAAGCATATGATTTGGTTTCATCTACTTTTTGGATATGCTTCATTTGAGGGTTTCCATGCAGGATGCATATGCTAGAAATTTTTCATCCATTTCACTCTTCAGACACAGGACAAGGTCATGTAGGAGCAAAGAATTTGGGTCAGTAATGTACTAGATACATTTTTGCACTTTGCAATTATAGACCTACATGGTAGGGTTTCACTTGGCACCTCCATCTTCTAGTGCCTCCAGAAGGAGCTGTCTAATGCTCCTATTGGAAGTTGGAAGAGGTGTTTGAAAGCTGCGGTTGGCGATGGTCATGAAATGTTTGGTGGCAAAGTTTGAAGCTGGTGGAGCCAAGTTTTGGCCCATATTTATAAGTGTTGAAGACCCTGAAGATGTGGTAGCAGATTTCAAGCTATGGATACCATCAATGTGTATGTTGATGGATGTGGAGAAGCTGCATACGATGCCGCTGCTGATGCATAAACAGACCAATATTTGGTTTGATGGTTTAAAGAGCAGTGATCGGGGTTCATGGAAAGAGCTTCAAGTTCAATTTTTAAAGCAATTTCGAAAGGTGGTTACTTTGGAGGAGGATGGTGCAAAGCTGAAGGCGATACGCCAAGATGTAAATGAAGATTTTTTCTTTTTTTTGGATCAATTTGAAGCTTGTTGGAGGCAATCAAAGATTTCTACTTGGGTAAAAGGAAATTAGTCTTCACAGTTGTCAAAAGGTGAAGCGGAAGTTGGAGCTGGGCTTGCTGAAGCCTACTAATTATGTGCCTGCTACAACGGTAGCGAAGTGTTCTTTGATCTGATAGAAAGCAGTACCGGTTTCCCAAAGTGCAGAGCCGATGGAGGTAAGGTCTATGGTTGATTATGTTCCTTGGAGGTTTCCAAGTTATGATGTGCTTGTGCCAATGGTGGACGAGCTTGTCAACACGGATAAGCCCGTTGTTGAAGTGAGCCAAAGTGCAAAAGAGGTAGCAAATGGCTCTAGAGAAGATTGAAGAGGTAAACTCTGTTCTTGTGGAAAGCTTGTATGAAAAGGTAGCAGATTGCAATCAAGTTGCAGGAACCAAGGGTTCAAAAGTGGATGAAGGAAGTGAGAAAAGCCTAGATGAAGGTCAAGCATTTGTAGAGCCGCAAGCAGATGAAGATGCAGATACAAAGTTGATATATGATGCTGATGAAGATGAAGGTACAAGCTCGAGTTGTTGGGAAACAAATGAGGAGGATAGGGCAGATGAGTCCACATTCTATGGCGAGGAATTGGAGTATGATGAACTTGAATTGGTAAAGGTAAAGCTACCTTATTATGTGTTTGATGATATGGTGATAGCCAATGTTCAAGAAGAGCAGGGAGCAATGCAAATCTGAATGTTTGATGAGGATCAAGTGGAGAGATCCATGCCCATCGGTGAGGATATGCAGGTAGAAAGGGTGCAGGATTTTTCCAAGAGGAGTGAGGTGACCTCGCCTATGGATGAGGACCAAGATGATGCAGTATAGGGAGAGTTTCTCTCCACTTTGGTATAGAGCATGATGCAGTAGTAGAAGAGATGAGTGAAGTGAAAGCAATCAAAGCTGACAAGCAGGTAGAGCAGATTAACTTTGAAGAGCCGGTAGTTGAAGAGAGAGGGTTTGATGATGCTGATGTTGAAGACATTGCTAGCAAAGAGGAGAATGCAGACTTAGAGATGGTGGAGAGTCCAATGCAACATGCATGTCATGTGATGGATGAAGGAAATTACCATAAAGTTCCCAAGGTGTCTAAAGAGGTATGCAATTCATGGATGAGGTATATGCTTGAAAGTGCATTGGTGCAGGTTTTTATCTGCGAGATAGAGGGTTCCATTGAGAGGAGATTTGCTTTACATGGTAGAAAGGAGGGTCAAAAGTGGTGGTTGGTGCAGATGATGTGGTTGTAGAGCCGCATGCATTGGCTGGTTTGGGTTATATGCTAGCAAGACCAGGTAATCTGATAAGGTATATTCATGGTCGAAGAGGTGTTAAAGTGCTTTGGGTATATTGTGTGCATGGATGGCTGCAGACGTGGGTGAAACACAGTTGGCAGGTGTTGCAGATGGATGGAGAAGATCAGTGCCAGGTTTTTGATCCAGGAAAGGCTATGTGATGCGGGGGGTCAGGCAACCCACATGAGATTTGGCAGTAGGCATGAATAAAACTATATATACGGTTTAGTTTTCTGACAATGTTTGCCAGTGTGTGCAATTTCTAAAAGAATAAAGCATATTTGTGGTTGAAGATAAATGTTCAACAAGGGGTTTGGGAAATGATGGTGCAGGCAAAGCTGGTTGACCATAGAAGATGGCACAAGAAGCTATATGCAGGCTAGCAGGTGCATGACAAAGAGTTGAAGTAGATACAAAGAGTCTGGGTAGACATGAAACAACTGATATGTATGCATGGTGTGATTTTTTAGACCAAAAGGGCTCTTGAAAGGGCCTGATAGGGTGGCAAGTGACAAATGTTCAAGATGCAAGATTTTGGCTTGGATATGTAGAGCACGAGGAGTAGGTCCAGGCGGCTTGTTAAACAGAGCTGTAAATTGCAAGATATTAAAGCTGAAGGTGTTTGTAAATCTGGGACGAACATGACAGGTGATGCCAGGTGACCCGAGCCAATTTCTACAAATAGATGGGTTGATTTATGGAGCCTGTCAGCCTTTTCAGATCGTCAATTGGAGCTTGTATGTGAAAGATATTGCCAAATGAGGTTTTGTCGGGGGTCGGATTTGTGTTGGATTGACTACTTTGAAAAGTGAGCCATCAGATGGTTTTTGAATCTTGATGGGGTTTGCAGAGGAAGTGTGCACTGTGTGAAGCCATCACAAGAAGTGATGACACATCAAGGACGGTTAGGATATTGAAGGTCAAGGTTGGTGGCAGTTACCAACCGGGAAGCCTCAGATGTTTTTTTTGCGATTTTGGTGGGCATCGTTTGAGGTCCTCAGATCGTTAGACTATAGAGTACGCAAGTGGAGTTGAAGTCCTAGAAAATATCTTTTTATGGGTTCAAACAACCCGATCATCGGAGTATTGAAAAGAGAACTCAGTGCCTAGAAGCAAGAGGTTGTTTTAGAAACCTTTTTTGTGGAGTTGGGAGCCCTAAAGAGGTAGGGCGAGCAGGCAGCACCATGTGATAGGCAAGTGAACCAACATGGGGTATCACATGGTAGAGATGGAGGGTATAAGGGCAAGAGGGGTACCCCTTATGGGTATCACTTGAGGCGTGGGGAGCTTGGGAGCGATGGCGACCACTCTAGGCGGCGCTACGTGGCTTCTGTTAGCGTTTGTCGGTAGCCATGAACAACGCATGAGTGCGATACTGATGATGATGTGGTTGTGCAATAGGGTGGTGCCCGTGTGTGCCATAATGGTGCCCAACATTTTTAGTAAGAGGGGGTTCCCATAGTCAAGACGCCATGATTGCGAGGCTTGAGCCCTTGGGTAAGAGGATGCACACATGCAGCGACTTGAGGCCATAAGGATGGGGCCGCTCACATGTGGTTTTCTGGGGACCAAGAATACCAAAATTAGCAGGTGATTCTTTACATGCAGAGTGCGATAGGAAAATAGAAGGGGTCAACCAAGAATAGGGGTGGCCACACACGCCTAAGGGGGACCCATCTTTTGCAAGGAAGGGGCGTGGTTTGGGAGGAGAGCTCGGAGGAGAGCTTTTGACAGTGGGAGAGAAAGAAGATTTGGGGCCAGAGTTTTGCTCCGCTAGAGAGCGTTGAGTTGGGAAGTATAGCTATGGTGTCAAGATGGAGCCAGAGGGCTGCATATTGATTGTTCGTGTGCTCATTGAGGGTGTTCCGGCTTAGAGATATTATGTGATTGTTTTTTTCACAAGCTAAGCCATCATTACTATGCAGTTTGTGTCAATTTTCCCCTTCCCTCTTCTCTTGTCCATTTGTGTGAATGTGTTCTAGGGTGTGTGTCATCAGTTGTGCCCCCCCCGATGGTCTGAGGTGCACAAAGTTGATGTTGCAAGGACTATACAATAGAGCCAAGATCAAGTTATACTATGCCACAGCAGAGGAAGTTCCACTAGAGAAGACATACAACTTGAATATGACAATGAACCCTTGAATATATTTCATATGAGGCTAGTAGAGTCTGCTCCAGCACGATTGCAGATTCAAAAATCAACCCGCATTCAAACCCAATGAGCCAATTCAAAACTAGTAAGACAATTTAGTCACATTACCTCACGAATATAATGGAGAATTGCATGAGTGACACATCAGAAATAGTGCGCATAATCTTGAGACGGCCAAAGAGTGGTGTACTCATGGCACGTGTGCATAAAACTATGCAAAGGGTGCACCCATCTTCACTTCACTTACATCCTCTTATGCCACTCGCATCACAATCTTAGGAATTTCCTCAATCTCGCAACATGAAGCTTCTCTGCTACACAAAACTTACTCCCTTAGCAGTTGCAACAACACTACCCAAGACTCCTCATTGTTCTTTGTGCGAATCTTTTACCACTACAAGTAAGTCCTCTTCCACACAAACCTTTTTGACTGAGTCTTGTATGGGCAGGATGAAAACCTCAAAAAAATGCAAGAAACATTAGACACCATGTCCGCAAAAGCAGAGAGTTTGAAAGCGTCTATAGCAAAATCACTAGGAGTAGTGGCACACAACAAAATAGCCAAGTACATGTTTCAAGAAAAAAAACAAGATCTACTATGACTATGGCGTTTAGAGGTAGTGGTCAAAGCTAGTGCTTTTTGCAAGTATTAGCAACAGGTGCTAGCTACATATCAAGTAGACAAAGGAACAATAGTACTGAATGGCCAGACATTGGAATTGACAACGGGTGAACTAGCCCAAGTATTCAAAATACCAGATGCAACAAAACCAACACCAACCATGGCTAACAAAGTGAGAAATTTTTTGAAGGAGGATGACCAAGCAAGGAAGAAGCACAAGGATGGCACAGAGGGAATTCCAGTAGCTACACTTGAATGCACCTTGATATATCGCTTCATAGCAGAGACCATCCGTTTGAAGAACAACCCTACCTATTTGTCCGAGAGAATGTTTGAAATGTTGCTAGCAAAGGTTCAAAATTCACAAGCCAATATCAATATAAGTCAGTTATTGCATATAAGTGTTGCACAATAGACACATAAAGCCAAATCCAAAAATTTGTTCAAAGCTTGGTATGTATGGAAGTTTTTGTATTGGGAAAAATTGGCTCCAATCATTAGGAAATTTTAGAGGTCATTTGGAGGGCCATATGAAGAGAGAGAAAAATAGAGCGCGTCCAATGAGCATGAAGGCTACGTTACGTAGGAAAGTACGTGGAAAGACTCAAAAAATAGGAAAATAGCATAAAACTTTCACGAATCTAGGATTGTAGCATAGTAATTTCCTTCCTTTTATCGAGCTTTTAGGTGCTTGCATGTGGTCCCACTTCTGATATTCTCTTATGGTCATTAACGTACTAGAGGGTGACCATTAAGCCCGCACAAGATATTGGAATTCTAAAACACTTTCCCTCCATTAGAATGCTTTCAAAGTGAATCTCCCTCCACTAAAGCTTTTCTCTGAGAGCTATGGCGTCCACGTCTTCTCGCCCAAGACGCTCCAGGTGTTTACTGTCTCTCACACCAACAACCAACAACTGCACTTTGCCTAGAAGGCCAAGTAGTAGCATATCCTCAATTACAATACCAACTTCAATAAGTGCAGAGAACCAATGGGTTGGACAAAGGATAAACAAAGGTTCATCGTTCCTCATGCAACCAAGAAGACCCAAGAGGTCTAGTGGTATCAACGTTTACAGAAGATCTGTAAAGGAAGTTCTTGTTCAGCATGTGTTTACCCCATCCTGAGGTGATAGCAAACGGTGGAAATGTATCAGATATACATCAACCACGTTGCAATTGTAAGTGCTCTTGACATGTGAACTTACTGATACTCTCATTATAACTTTTCTTATATATTTTGCAATGTTTCTCCCGCTTGTTATGAGTAATGTCTCCATTCTTCACAGCTCAATTACATTAGATTTGTCATTTGTACTTATTGATACTCTTAGTTAAACTCTTCTTATATATATTGCAGATGTTTATCCCTCTTCTTATGAGCAATGGGAGCCTGTGGAGTGCATAATAGGCCTCTTCCATGTTGTTCATGCCCACATTGGTTCTCTACAGTATTCAGAGAGGAGCAGCAAAAGACTGGCTAATGAGGGAATCTTTTTTTATGACCACTTTTACCAACTCAGCTCAGGGAATAAGAATGGCATGTTGGTGAAAGTGCCTCTACCAACCGATTGGAACACTGTGGACTGGCCAGTTCCCGAGGAAACAATGGTGGAGGCAATGCGAAGTAAGCTCTACAAGGATATACAAAGGTCTCTACGTAGCTCTATTCCTACCAAACTGGTTAGAATTGCAAACTTCTGTCTTGTTGCACTCTTCATAGAGCTGTTTCATAGCTACAACATCCGAGTTACAAAAACTATGTTCATGTGCAAGTCATTTCAGCAGTCATCCTGTGACAAACTTCTTGACAAAGGATGGTATGCAAAGGAAGAGATTGGTTTACGGTGCGAGGTCGCGCTTGATACTCTAGTTGTCAAGTACATGATTGCAAGCCAATCACTGTTACTCTCGTTTTGGTATATGCGATCACAAATGCTCAACGGTAAGTACATTCCTATGGACCAGGTTTCTGCAGGTTTGGAAGATAATCTTGCTGTGGATGTGGAAGTGATTGATAAAGAGCATGGCCTACTATTGGTGGTTACAATAAGGGAGCTATGCAGTCTTCAGCATTTGCGGCATGACATCATTGAAGAGTCAATGGACAAGGACCTATCAGATTTTTCCTTTTTCCTAGCTGGCCGTAAGGTGATGTGGTGAAGGGAAAAAGATATTTTGTGCAAAGAGTTGGATGGTCGGGTTGAAGTAGTGTCAATGTAACAGATATTCTTGTGAACCCAAGTGTATACAAATGACTTTCAAGACATGAAGTTTATTGAGCTCATTTTTCAATTGTGCCCTGTGAAAAAGTGTGCTTGAAATACATTTCTTTACCAAGTCAAATCTCTCTCTCTCTCTCTCTCTCTCTCTCTCTCTCTCTATATATATATATATATATATATATATATATATATATATATATATATATATGTTAGACAAGACAAAGACATGATAGAAGAGTCATCTTAATTCATTAGAAAGTACAAACTCGTCCGTGAACAATGGACTGAGATACAATTTCTGTAAGTATGGAATCGGAATGTCTTCAAGGTAAAAATCGAAGGAATGCCCCTCGAAAGAAGGTGGTGAGACAGTTGTTCCCGGCGGATTTAGTTCTCCCTTTTCAGGAGTATCATCAATTAGTAGTGTATTAGTTGCATCAAAGGGTACACCGATTTGGCTAAACACTTTGTACAAAAGAGGTAAGTGTGGTTTTTTAGGGTGGTAGTGGCCCTCAACGGTAACGCATTTTCTTTGATCATACAAAAAGGCAAAATCTGACGTGTGAGCGTGGCATACACTGCAAACTATTGCAACTAGTGGCGACAAGTTTTGCCTTTGCATTGAAGACCATATGGCAACTCTGAAGCGCGGAAGAAGAAACTGAATAAATTCCTTGGTTCCTGGACGAACCACGACTCGACAAGTTCCCATCCGAAACGTTTGCAAATCCTCAAAGGGTCCTCTGTCACCGAGAGGCACCCGCATCAGCAGCAATCCATTGACGTCCAAGATAATCAACCTCTGTAAAAGTTGACAAGTACATATAAGTAGTTAGAAGCTAAAAATATTTTTCCATACTTGAATAGACATTACCGGAACAACCGTATCTACAGGTAGCAAGGGTCCATACTGGGTCTCTGTAGTGTTCATGTCGTTGTTGCTCTCCTCTGCTTTATCTTCATAGTCATCATTCACATCTTCATCAGGGGTCTCCCCCATGGCTCTTTCTGCCTCATTCAAGGTTTCCTCCAAGGTCTTTTCATCTCCCTCGGTTGATCAACTTGCCTCATACATCCTTGCCTGATCCATATCATTTTGCTCATCCCTAGGCCTGCTTTCCTCATCCATATCCTTTTGCTCATCTATAGGCCTGCTTTCCTCATCTTGGGTTTCAGCCATAGGCTCTTTTGGCTCCTCCACTGGCTGACTTGGCTCTTTCATTGTCTCCTCTGGTTGTACCTTAGCACCTTCCATATGCTCATTTGACCTTTCCTCATCCTCGGCTCTTTCATCTTCTGCTGATATGACCCCCTCGGCCCGTTGTGATTCCACTGTATCGGATGTAGGGGTTTGTCGTGGTGGCACGTCATGTTTTGTTAGATCAATAGTGCGCTCATCCAAGCCGCTATCTTCAAGCTCTCTAGGGCTAGACATAGTAAGCAGGTGTTGTATTAAACTTACCCGGTATCTTTGCAAATAATCATATGTGTAGTTTTTTAAAGCACTCTGCAAAATTGAAAGACCACATGGTGAGAATTCTTTTATAGACTAAACCAAAACTAACAGAATGCATTGCCAAATGGGTACCTTAGTCATGAAAGGTTTTAATGCAAAGTAGCTTTGCAGGACATATTCTGCATGGAGAAGACATCTCTAGCCGCAAGAGTTTCCATCGGTTTGATTTGGGATAGGTACTTCTTTGATTGGGGCCTTGTATAGTTCATACCTTCCACATAGCTTGCCATAGGCAAGCAACAACCTCTTTATACAACTGCACAAAAGCAATGTCAAGATGTTAGCATGAGGCTTCAAATTTACATGGATATCTATAAGAAACACTTTCTGATACAAAACACTTACAGCCTAATTTCAGGGTGGGTTCCTTTTATTGAATTGAACACCCACACTGCTGGTTGGTCAACATCAAGGCATATGAGACTCCAGTGATGGTTGTTCTCATATGGAAAGATGATCACAGTAACTTCCAGCATAGCACAGTGGAGAAACCAACTCTCAAAGGTCCCAGATGAACTGTTCTTTTGTCTAATGATCACTGACATTTGTGGATCAAGAAGAAACACCTCTATGTGAGTGTGCAGTGGGAGTTGACTTTTGATCAGGCTACAGAGACTCTACCTGAGTTAGCAAACCTATTATCTGAGTTTTCAAAGCTAGCAAGATAGTAACACTTACTTAAGACAAGCATAGATAATTGTGTCTGAAATCTGAGCATCTGGATTCTGCAATAAATTAATGTCCACTTTTTCCAGAGCTAGCTTTCTGGCTCCATCTACAAATGGTATCTCTGCAAGCAAACCATCCTTCATTGAAAGTAGAGTTTCTTGATTGCTTGCCTCTATGGACAGGGTCACATTGCATTCTGTTTGCCTCTGGGACTCCACTGCTACTTTTGCTTTCTCCTTAAGCTCTGCTTCCCTCATGTCCTGTGTTTGGCGAGCAATAGTCTCTGCCCTTGCCCTTGTATTCACATCATGTGTGACATCTACAACTGTGAGTTGTGGCACTAGCTCCGGGGGGTATAACAAAATTTCCCTCATTTTCTTATCCTTGCAGACATTAGGGACCAGTAGTTTTTCATACCTCCACCTTATTCTTTTCAGTGTCTCACTATCTTTGTCCATTATAGTAACCCTGTGGGCATGGGCTGCAACAATGGTCATGTCACTGAAGTACTCCAGCAGGAAGTCCTCTGCTGCCTCCTATAGAGCCATTAATGCCACCACCTCCCACCTTTTGGTGCCCCAGGTAGCTTCATCACATATGGACCTCACCATCCTCTGGAAGGGTAGCTTTGGTATGCATAAATCTACACATTTCTGTGCCTTTCTGATTTCTCTGAAAAGTCCCATGCAGGTTTGCAACTTCTTCATCCTTGGCCCTTTCAGAATTTTATTTGGTTTTCCAGGTCTTTTCTTTGGGGTTGCAGATCTGCTACTTGCTTTAGATGCTAATCCTGGTCCCTTGCCTGCCTTCCTTGCAGTGGCTTTTGTTCTAGCCATCTCACTGTACACCAAAAGAAGAGTCTCAATCCCTTTCTCTCTCTCTCTCTCTCTCTCTCTCTCTCTCTCTCTCTCTCTCTCTCTCCTTTCTATAGCTTAGCATATTTAAATAGAGAGAGAGAGAGAGAGAGAGAGAGCCCATTACTAAAGGCGCGCACGGAGCACGTTCTTACCTCAACAAACACCTCCGCGCGCCGTTAGTATAGGGTAAAATAAATACACACACACACTCTCTCTCTCTCTCTCTCTCTCTCTCTCTCTCTCTCTCTCTCTCTCTCTCTCTGGTCAATGCACAGTACTAACGGCGCGCATAGAGACATGCACACCGGGTATGCCTCTCTACGCGAGTCTTTGGTATAGAGAGAGAGAGAGAGAGAGAGAGAGAGAGAGAGAGAGAGAGAGAGAGAGAGAGAGAGAGAGAGAGAGAGAGAGAGAGAGAGAGTATGCGTGTGCGTGCCTGTGTGTGTGTGTGTAAGTTATGTTTGTGTGTGTGTGTGTGTGTGTGTGTGTCTGTGTGTGTGTGTGTGTGTGTTTTGTATTTTTAAGATGTGTGTCTGTGTGTTTGTGAGTGTGTGTGTGTGAGTGTGTATGTGTGTGTGTGTATGTGTGTGTGTGTGTGTGACTGTTTGTGTGGGTTGTTTGTTAAGACTGTGCTTGGTACTGTGACAGAAACAGAGATAGAGATATAGAGGCAAAGGCAGAGGGAGAGGCAGACCTTCGTTATGTCAATGGGCCGGCTTGCTGTCGGAGACGCAGACGACGGCTCTTGCACTCTCTCTCTCTCTCTCTCTCTCTCTCTTTCACTCACTCTCTTTCACGAGGTGTGGTTTTTCTCTCTCTTGACCTCTTTATATGACGTACAAAAGTATACGGTCTCAATAATGACCACACGTGTGACAACATGAAAATATACTCTAATTTATAGTGACACGTGGGGCGCCGCCGTGTGTATCCGTTATAAGTGTGATTTTGAGAGAGAGAAAGAGAGAGAACAATAGAGAGAGAGAGAGAGAGAGAGAGAGAGAGAGAGAGAGAGAGAGAGAGAGAGAGAGAGAACAGATTGTGAGAGAGATAGAGAGAGGGAGAGACACAGATTGAGAGAGAGATAGAGAGAGGGACTCCTTACTCTCAGAGAGAGAGAGAGGGAGGGAGAGAGACAGAGTCAGTTTGACACACAAAAAAGCAATGGAGGAGACACCTCCCTTGGAGTTCCTGCAAGCCCCATTAACAAAAGGTGATCTCTCACTCTTTCTCTCTATATTTCCAACAGTTGGTACAAATTGTGTGTGTGTGTGTGTGTGTGTGTGTCTAAACAAAGAAAAACCCAGACTGTTGTTCAACACACACACCTCAATACACATACTTCCATAGACAGAGACACAGACACACATACACACAGACACACACACAGATATATACACATTGTCTCTCTCCCTCCCCTCTCTGTACACGTTACTAACGGCGCGCATAGCCAACCAAACACTGGCTCCAGCTCTCTCCGCGCGCCTATAGTATAGTTATGACTCTCCCTCAATTGCACTTAAGGCGCGCGGAGAGAGTTGAAAAAAGCACTTTTCCGTCCTTGCGCGCCTTTAGTACAAATAGAAAAATACAAAGAGAGAGAGAGAGAGAGAGAGAGAGAGAGAGAGAGAGAGAGAGAGAGAGAGAGAGAGAGAGAGAGAGAGAGAGAGAGAGAGAGACTATGTGTGTTTTTGTTTGTGCTTTGGTGAGAGACATATATATATATATATATATATATATATATATATATATTTATATCTATCTGGAGACAGAGAGAGAGAGAGAGAGAGAGAGAGAGAGAGAGAGAGAGAGAGAGAGAGAGAGAGAGAGAGAGAGATCATGATGGTTTTGGTTTTGGCAGAGTTGTCATGTTTCCTGATGGTTTTGACTTGTCATGTTTCCTGATGAATAGGATTAAGGTCCAGTAGGCAGAAGAGGCTGAAACCTGATCCAGAGCTTGTGCCAGGATTTCAACCCTTGCAGGCTCAGTTGCTTAATGTATCTGCCAAAAGAACAGTTGACTTTTGTCAGGACATATCTGAAGAAAAGTCAATTGGTGAAGATCAATCAGAGAGGTCACCAAGGCAAGAGGATCCCTCACCCTACAAGGCTGTGGTGACCTCTACAGTACTTCTGAAGAAAAATACAAGAAAGAGGAATATAGACTTCTCAGATGATACAGATGTGCTAGAAGGAAGTCCCTGTGCAACTAAATGTAAAGACAAAGAGGATGTGTCTTCTTTGGAAGACCCAGCTACAACTGATGAGAGGCTGTTTGATTTTGCAGCATCTTGTGGTGCTGGGGACAAGTTTGATCTAATTTATTCTATGTTTAATCCAAAGTTTGACATTGAAGACCTGTTAGCTCAGCACAGTAATTTCTTGCAGTCCTACAGAGATAAGTTTGAAGTGATGGTGCAGGTAGGAAGGGTTGTTCTGCCTACTATGACTCTTGTGTATTTAAATGACTGTGGTGGAAAGGGACAGGGACTGAAGAAGTATAGGGAATTACCACCTTCTTGCCGACAGTCAGCCTGCCCTTTGCATCAAAAAGAATACAAACTCATTCAGGAAGCCTTTGGCTTTATGATTTACCTGAACAGCCTGTTTGGATTCCTCATGCAGAATCCTAATGAGGTGTTAGATGAGCAGGATGCAGCACCAGATGAAGAATGCGAGGAGACAACTCATATGCAAGAATTCGAGGAGGTTGAAGACACAGTCGACCTTGAGGTTGAGGCAATTGAAGTACAAAGAAGTAAGATGCTCTCTGTGAAAACCACAAAAATCAAACTTCCATTGGATGTCAGTAACTTCACTGAGAAGCATGCTCAGATGATGTTGCCTGCTGTGCCTGACTTCAGGATTGGAGATAGGACCTATATCTTCTTACATGATTTGCAAAGTGTATTTTATTTAAGGGAGGATTTCTCCCTGGCTATTATTTCCAGAGTCCAAGAGGAGAGGAGTGGATTTGTTTCATAGGATAGTAGTGATGATGAGGCAATGGAAACATCCAGCAATCCAATGGAATGCCTTCGAAGATGCTTTGAGAAAGCTGAAAAATACAAGGAGACACTACCTGATGAAGCCACCTTCCAAGCAATAAGACAAAGCTTAAGACCATCGAAAAGTAACAAAGAAGTGGAGGATTGGTTTAACCATTCAGGTCAGGGGTCAACTACATCTGTAGACCTGTGGCAAGAAAACCTCTTTCTGCAGGATGAGAGCTTCATGGTAACTCTCTCTCTCTCTCTCTCTCTCTCTCTCTCTCTCTCTCTCTCTCTCTCTCTCTCTCTCTCTCTCTCTCTCTCTCTCTTTGTGCCACTTCTGACATGGTATGTGCAGTCTTGGATTGCTGACAAGGATGACTTCCTTCGGCGCCGGACAAGAGAGTATGGAGGAAGGGATGCGGCCCTAGCACAGTACCTTTCAAAGCTTTGCGATTCGCCGATAGTAGTTTTTCACAATTCCATGTCACAAGAGGGTTCAATAGCAACTTACACATTCAAGACACTATCACGCTTCTTGGGTGGACTGGTGCTGCCCAAAAGTGCAGATAAAGTCATTCTTGTGGACAAAGTGTTTGCTAGAGATTGTTTTGGTTACTGCCCAGGCTATACAGGTGGTCGGGCAGCGTATTACTACACCTACACAGCAATGGCACTAGCTCTTGGTAGACAAAACCCAGATGAACTTTTAGAGTATGGAAAACATCTCATGATTCGTTACAAGGGTGACGTGCCAAAAAACAAAATTGAGCCTTCAAAATCTTGATACACTTCAAGTAGCAATTGTATAAGATCATGTATTACATAAATTTTGTACAATGTCATCCACTCAGAGTATCTTTCTCCACTTGTGATTCACATACACCATTGTCTCTCTCCACCTTCGTTGACTTTCACGAGCTCCGGAGTTGTTGTATGCCATTGATCTTTTAACTTTTTGTTGTTGTAAATGTCTGATGGCTTGTGCTGTTGCTGAATTTGCCAAGACTTCTTTTGCCTGCATTCGATGAATGATTCTACGATAGAACCATTCAAATAGTTCTCTCAAACTGTTAGCCTTGATTCGAGAGCCACCATGTCGTGTGTGCCTGAAATAAGCATTTCTCGTCATGTAATGAGACTTTTCCATCCCTTGGGTATTCCATATTGCCGGGTTCCCATACTGTATAAAATATGGCAAATGATTGAAGATGATGTGATGGATATGAAAATAGATTAGTTAGAATGTTTTACAGTCACATATTTGCACATAAGAGAGAAAGAAATACATGATAATACCATGTAGTGAGTAATCTGGGTGTCTGTCCATGCTGTCTTGAATGATTTTTTCAGAAGGTTGAGATTTTCCTTGAACTTGTTCATATCACCTTGTGACCAGTCATCTTTGTCGCACATCAAAAATAGGATGTCTATTGATCGCCAAACCTCAGCCTTCGCGTTACGAGTAGTTGGTTCGTGGTCTTTGACTGCAATATGTAGCTTTTTCCAACTCTGATACTCTACCTTGCTAACATAAGATGTGTTATATATTTTTCCATGTTTTGTTAGCTTTGGATCTCTTGTACCTTGGGGCTTAGATAAAAACCTCCGTGCCTTCACCCCACCGATGGATGGTTTGCATGGGACATCCTTCTCAGCAGTTGATCTCTTTTCATCCCGCTGGATTTTCACATTGCCACCATGTTCGACAGTACCATTTCTAAGCACTGCAGGGCTACTTGTCGTTCTGCGGAGTTCTTAATCTTCGAAGAAAACCCGATGTATAAGTAGACCAATTTCTCCACAATTCTACAAAGGGCATGCATTGTACAAATGTGGACATTCACAAGTGGTATTTTCAAAACCGGTCGAAAAGCAGGATCCTCAATGTGACGTGTTGGAGCTTTTCTCCACCACTTTGGGTCCATGACCTTTGCAGGCTCCATGCAGAACAAACACAGTGACTTTGCCATTGCACCCATTCCACAATTATACATGCACTTTAATGTTTTGAGGTCACCTGCAAGATGCCACTGAACTTGAAAGTCTCCCCTTCCATCTAGACGTAGTACCTCTCCCTGGTTAGTCTGTCGATCAATCACCTCCGGAATATTAGTTCGATGGAACACCCAATATAGAATCTCATGATCTTCTTTCTTTACCTGCAACACAAAATAAATGAGACTTAAGTAGATCTGAACATTTGAGCTTACTTGAGAATCTCGCTTACCTCAAACGCACCAAGCCACCATATGTTAGATTCTGATTGAACACTAAAATATAAAGGATCATCACTGGGACACTTTGAGAGGGCTCTATTCATTAAAGTAATAGTAACACGCTCTAGCTTTTTCTCTTTAACAAGCTCACACTCATCCAGTTTTAACACAAAATGTAATACCCCACGTGACTCTTCAAATGTGATGTTGTAAAACTCCACCATTCTCTTCTGTAATATCCGCAGGTCCATAAAAATATTGTTGAACTCATCATATGCCATGTTTGCTCCATGGCCACTGTAAGTTGCTTTAATATGAAAGGGTTGTCCAAGATAGTCTCCCTGTGCCTCATTAAGCTGAAGCCTCTCTTTCCAAACACTTGAGGCTGATGGTAGAAGTTTGGATTTTATACCCTTCCTAACAAAGATGGATGAGACAGACTTTTGGATAGCCCAATATCCTCTTTTGCTTACACCAAGTGAATCAAGTGTGCCTTGTATCTCTTTTGCAGGCACTGAGTTCTCTGAAATAAAGCGGTCCACTACATTTTGTTGTAGGACCTTAAACTTCTTGTCATGTACTATATCTGCTGCCAGGCTTCTACTTATAAGTGGCTTCAATCTCTTTCCTATATTGGCTTTGGGGTCAATGTTTTCCTTGTCAGGATAGATTGAATCTCTACATGAAGACAATGCATAAGTAAATAACAGAAAATTTGCTTCACTAACACTATTTAGGCACATGAAAACAATGCATAACAAGAAAAAACAAAAAGATTACTTAACTAAGACAATGTAGCCAACCAAGAAGCATCACCTTAATGCTCGGATTCTTTTCTTGAGACCTCCTGATGCAACCTGCAATGTTTCAAGATTGCGCAATTTCTTCTTTCGGATACGACCACCCAAGATGGTGTCCTTCATTTGACAACTTCGCACCTTTCCTTTCAGTTCTTGTACCTCTGTTTTATGTTGCAAAATGGTAACCTGATCTGTAGAATGTAAATGTGAAAGGCGAACAATCTCACATTGTTGAGCTTGGAGAATGCTCTTGTAAGTTTCAGCTTCTCTTGTAAGTGATTTACAATAACCCAGAAGGACCTTTTCTCCATCACCAGCAAAGGTCAATAAGCTTGTAGGATTGACAAACGGTGGAGACGCATTAGTCGTTGGATTCTTAGGGTAGAGAGAGCCTCTCGTCCAGATATCTATGTGTTTAGCTCCTTGAGCTCTGAGCGTGTCTATGGAAGCGGGAGGTATATGTGTGTTTGTTTTACTGCGCTTAATCAATGGTTGGTACTCATTGTCCAAATCAATGTGAAGGTGATCTTTGGCTCGTTTCTGGGTAACATTTGTGCCATTTGAGGAGTGCGCCATTAGCCAAATGTGCAGGTTTAATGGAAAGTGAATAGCGGCTGCGGATTCGTCCCTCCATGTTAGCCTCATTCCCTCCATATTGACGAGGTTCATTCAATGCAACTAAAAAGAGGATTATCCCTCAATCACTACGAACGAATGTTCAGAAGAGTAAGGAATCTACTTAAAGTACACTTTTTGAACTTTTACTATGAAAGACCCAGCTGTTTTATTTGCCATTTTTTCTAGAGAGAGAGTGCAAAAAATACATTTTCTTAGAAGGCCCTCCAAATGACCTCTGAAATTTCCTAATGGCATGTTAATTTCAAATTATCTGGGATAAGGTGAATAAGGATAGAGCACCAAAGATTATAGTATCATCCTCTGAAAACAGAAAAACTGAGGACGTTGATAAGATTTTAGAGGAGAACAAACCAAGGATACTACAATATAGCAACTGGTAGAAGGGAAAGTAAAAGAGAAAGTAAAGACTAGGAGCAAGAGACCATCAACCCAGGCAGAGAGAGGGTCATCTAACAAAAATCAATAAACAACAGACCATCTGAAAGGATTCAAAGTAAGAACTCAAAAGACAGGGGGTACTATTGAGGCACAAGTTGACACAATACAAAGCAAGGCCATTGGGCAGCAACAACAAGAGAAGCAAAAAATGGAAAAGATGCCACCATAGAACAAGCTCATACTAGTGTCACGCCTGAGAAGGAAAGGCACCAGGCATTCGGTAGTGGTTCAAAACCTGCCCATTGTGAAACTGGACATGTTGTAGCGTTTGGAAGCACAAGCATCCATTTCTATCTCGGAGGTAGATAAGTTGAAAGATGAGCTGGAAAAGATTAAGAACAAATTTGGGTGGACACATCAACAAAGCTACCTTTCATAGGAATGGCGTAAAGCAATGCCAAGGAGTTTGGGACAAATTCCAAAAAATTCAGAGTCATCTGGTTTTCTTGCTACATCATCTTCCTTGTAAGCCAAACCAGATGAAGCAGACCCTCGACATTGAATCCTTGAGAGTCATCCTAGTCTTCGGGTCTTGATTGCTAGTTGCATGCTTAAGCTTTGATCCTTAAATCTAGAACTCCTCTAACACTCTAGAGGCATCTATATCAGCATGTCTTTGATATGAAGGTAGAGGTTCTTCATACATTGGTAGGTTGATTATGTGCCTAGTAACATCTCAACTTGTAAACCCAAAGATTTGAGGTCTTCAGTAGTTAATTGGGCTTACTTCTTTTTCATCAGTAATCAAGAACCATTCTGGGACCCTTTCCAGCACTTTTTCACAACTTGAATGTGGAGGAATCTAGTCAAATTTCCATCCTTGTCCATTATCTACACCAGAGAATGATAAATGTATCTTTCCAATATGGCATCCTTTATGACATGGTGTTTCTGGTGCAACTTCTTTTAGTCTGCTTCTTTTGCCTCCAAGAGTGATTGGAATCGATCACTATCTTGCCATTTCAATCACATTTTTAGGCACCGTATGTCCCAAAAGTTGTCCCTTCCAAACCATGATTATTGACTTGAAGCAGAATCTCTTCAATGGAGAAGACCGTAACTTCATCCAAAAAGATGGCCAAACTTATACAAAAATTTGTTAAAAATTTCCATCATACATCACTAAAAAGTTTTTGGAGCATTGCATAGCCCAAATGGCATTACCAGATACATAAATGCTTGAGGCGGTTCAAACAAATCCTCTTTTCTTTGTACTTTTTGAAAACCATTTTCAAAAACAATAAGTGAATCTCTTCAATGGAGAAGACTGTAAAGTCATCCAAAACGATGGCCAAAAACTTATACAAAAGTTTACTGAAAATTTCCATCATACATCACTGAAAAGTTTCTAGAGCATTGCATAGCCCAAATGAAATTACTAGATACATAAATACTCCCTATTTAGTCATAAATGTAGTTTTGGCCCTATCCTTAGGTGCTCTCTTTAGTTGATTGTATCCACTATAGCCATTCATAAAGCTATACATTTTGTGGTGTGCAATCTCATCTAGTATCATATCTACGAATGGTGATTGAAAAGGATCGTTAATGGTCTGGGCATTCAAAGAGTCTGATTGATCGTTTAGGGTCAGCATAAATTTTCTATCTATCTTGAGCAGTCTTAAGCTATATAATATTGGTCTGTAGTTGCATTTCATCCAGTATTTATTTGGATGTTTGAACCTGTATGAGAGGTTTGTCCATTTGAGTGGAGTAAGACACTCTTGTCCATACAATAGTTGAAAAGGAGACATCCCAATCGAGCGTTGAAATGAGGAATTATACGCAAATTCAACCAAATACAAATATCTGGTCCAGTTACCCTTCTCATGCATACAATAATCTCTCAAGGGGGATATTTCCAGGTGAGCACTTTTTGGCGAGCGCTTTTTAGGAATCAGGTGAGCAGATTCCTAAAAAGATTCTCTCTCCCTCCTTGTGGACTCTTTTGTCTTTTTCATATCTCTATCTCTGAGAGAGAGAGAGAGAGAGAGAGAGAGAGAGAGAGAGAGAGAGAGAGAGAGAGAGTTGAGACATAGTCAAAGATATGGAAGCTAAACAAATTGTTTCAAAAACAATAGAGACAAGGGTACTTAAAACAAGAACACCCATTAATAATAAAAAAGTTACATTTTATTAAACTTGCATTACATAAGCAAGAAGTGTTCATCTTCTGGAAGGCGCGGTTTTAGGAGTTGATGTGCTCCCTTCGATTGGCATATTAAGATTCACCACGTTCCCTAGCTGCTGCCTCATTTCCTCCTCATCCTCCTTTGTGATGAGCCCAATCTTCTTCCAACAAGAGAAAGAAAATTGTCCCATCTTGTTCAAATTGATTAAGCTCCGCATATTGAGTTCCTTGCGGCATCAATAGAGGTGATACACATTGATGGTTGACATTAGAGCCTGACTAAACCAGCCGGCTCCATACAATGCCTCTCCATTTGGAATGTCTTCCATGGCATCCCACGCAGACTTGATTTTACTCTCAAGATCGTCGGACATCGTGAAAGAAAGAGAGGTGTGCTAGGAAGCTAGTGGACGCTTTCACAAAAATAACTCAAGCTATGGCAATTTATAGCCACTGTGGTAATATCATATTACTTTTTACATGATTTGACACATAAACAACCAGTACTCAAATATGAAAAATAGCTGCAAATGAATGTATCCAAATGTGGCCATCATAAGATAAAATTAGAAAGTAGTACAGTTGTCTAGGTAAATCATACTAAGAAAAAGTGAGCATTGACAAATGCTATGCATCCATGCCTGGATAAGTCCGGCTTCAACTCAGTGCCCTGAAGATATCAACATGTGCCAGGATTGGTTGATGGATAAACATGTTCTCATTTTGGCTTAGCCCCAGCACATGCAGATAAATAAAATACAAATGTTTACATGCAAGATATGGTTTTTGCTTTGACACCTGTTCCATGAAGTCTGGAAATGTGCACGATGGCTGGTTGCTAATACAAACTTTGTACATCCCAACATGACCATCTTGACATTTCGTCTCTACTTTGAAGACCTCACTAACACCATCTGCTGCACATATCTCTTTTACAACCTTCGCTCTCAGGGCTAGTGCTAGATTGATCTTGCGAGCAGCATCCTCGGAAATGGAAGTCCGATACCGTACACGCAGACCATCTCGCATTGTGGCTCTTGCACTGCCTTCAGGAGTGGATGTATCTTTTGACTTGAAAGAAGAGTTTTTCATATTTTGTTCTTGAGCAACTGGTGTTACATTAGATACTCCTTCTTTGCTTAGCTCCACTTGATACCCCCCTTCATGCAATATTTGCACCTCATCCTCCGATAGGTTGGTGCCCACATGCACGGGCCAAGTGTGTGGTGGATGCTGAGGCTGCGGCTCAATGTTCTGGTCTACTATATGGCAATGCAAGACATTATCCGGACAAAACCAAAACCATTGACGCACCACACCATTTGGATGTTTTTGATATCCTTCAAACGATGGGGCTGGTATACCAAGTCTAGAACCTGCTATACTGCATCCACACCTGCGTCCTCTTCTTGGCGTGCCGCTACATGTGACCCTACTACCTTGTGGAGTTCGGCGTATGGCCCACATTGCCTCATTGACCTTGCGCTCAACTACATACTGCCCACCAAAACCTATACTTCATTTTGGGGTTTGTGATATCTCTTCTTCTGCAAAGTTGATTTTACGTGGTCTTCTACACTTCTTGCTATCTTTGGTGACCGAGTTGTACTCAGGCCTATGTGATGCATCATCTTCCACGTTGATAACCTCATTTGGCTTGTGTTTTTGCCTTGATGTCTCCTTAGCTCAACTACATACTGCCCACCAAAACCTATACTTCATTTTGGGGTTTGTGATATCTCTTCTTCTGCAAAGTTGATTTTACGTGGTCTTCTACACTTCTTGCTATCTTTGGTGATCGAGTTGTACTCAGGCCTATGTGATGCATCATATTCCATGTTGATAACCTTATTTGGCTTGCATTTTTTCCTTGATGTCTCCTTATCTCCTGTTAATGGAGTTGGTTGTTTATACATTCGAGTGCCCTCAGTAGCCGAATTCATTGCTCTTATAACTTCGCTAAGACGTTTTTCATGGCGTTCCGTAAGCTTTTGTATTGATGGACCCTTCCCGATGTGTTTTCCATGACTGTATGAAATGGCCTTTGTGCTCTGCAAGATGGAATTTTCAAGGTCGGTTGTACATGCATCATGTAATGAAATGTTTTTACGGAAACCCTCCCCTACTAGCCAACTGCCATGCTTGCTCTTTGCAAGGTTAGTGCGTGGCGTGTTTGGTCCATCAGAGCTACTTTCTATGCATGTATAATGCCACCCCAATGTGCAATACGAACTTCCCACCAACTAAGCCATGAATCCATGTATGGAATGTTACGGTCTATGCAATGACCGTTACGCCACCATTCGCATATCAGACGAGCCTCTGTTGCTGCAGCCTCTTTTGTTGGTGCTTGCCTCCAATTCTCACACATTTCTTTGTGTGTGTGTTGAGAAGCTTGCAACACATACTTCATTGTGTGTTGATTCAAGCTTTGCTTCCAATGGAAAAGACAAGAACGCTCTCGGCCGCTCATTGTATTGGTCTTGTCACCACCATTGAAAACAATTCGAACTACATTCCAATTTGCTTGAGCTTCATCAGCCATGTAGGCAAAGAAATTAGCTTTGTCACACCCACATGATATCATTACATCATTGAGGCACTCCCAAAACAAACATTGCGTTTCCATGTCTTCCTGTTTCATTACACAAGTTGCAATAGTCAAAAGGTCTTGCATGCTGCAAACAAATTGTTTTAGAGAGAGTAAAAGGCAAGCCACAAAGCTCTTAAGGTGCGCCATGTACCTTGGATCATAGACATGACAGGCCATAGTCACTCAATCGTTAACACGTCTGGTGTGATCAAACTGGATCCACGCACGTTGAAGAGCGCCATTTCGATCTTGTCTCATTCGGTTCACTAGGTCCACACCGGATACTGGATCAATTGTGGACATTTTGAAGAAATAACATTTCTCCCCCTCCATACCTTGACCAGGAAACCTGACCAGGAAACCGGCTTCCATGGAAAAGCTCATATGTGCAGTCTCGCTTTAGTTTTAGGAGTGCATCAATGCCAAAAGATTCTTTGTCAACCCCTCTACGTAAAAGAGATACTGACCTCCGAAACCTGTCAATGTTAAAAGTGTTTAGATAAAAAAATAATTTAGCATAGAGTTTTGCATCGAAATAAGAATCTAGGAAATGCTCATACCAGTTATCTTGCACCAATAGCCCCAACTCCTCAGCGATTGCAAATAGTTGTTGCTCGCCTAAAATACCTTTGTTGGTGTTGTTGCGAAGAAGTGTTGTACTTATAATTTCTTTTGCCAAACACATTTGAACCTTCCTGGCTCCTGCGTGTGGGTCAACAATCAAAATCCTTTGCACCATCATCTTGGTGTTTTCCGTTACTGTTTTGGATGTGCCGCTGCACACATCGTGTCGATGTGTGCCACGATGAATCATGAATCTAGTGGCAGTCTCATCGGATGGCATGACATAGTATACTACACAATCACATGTTGCAATACAGAAAGCAATTGCCTTACAAAAGTGGCATGTAAGGCTCTTATCTCCAATCTTACAATATTCCCCGGGTGCAGTTGCCTTTTGTATGTACCCGTTGAAATGACTTGTATTGGGAATATGATAATTAACCAAGCAGAAACATTGTTCATTCATGCACTTGAGAGATACCCTGCAATGACTAAGACACACTACACCTTGAAAAACAATATTGGATGTAGTAGACTTCGACCACAAATGAGGATCATACTTATGCTCCATCGCATCCATACGGAGCAACTTTCCCATGGTAGGTGGAAATTCTAGAACGAGATCTCCATTGTAAGACCTTGGAATCTCTGTAACTTGTTCCACTTGTTTTATTTGCATTAACAGCTTTGTCAATGTGCCCTTCTTTTCGGCCTGTAAGAGTTTTTGTCTTGTACTCCTTTTGAAGCTGTTTGAGGGGAAAACTCGAGGGGGGGTACATAGATCTATTAACTCATTTTGACCGAATTCAATCTTTGACGGACTATCCACAATGGCAATGGGAATCATGCTAGGTGTGCCGGCATACTGTGTTTGATGGGATACATTGACTTTGTATTTACGTGAAAGCTGCTCATCCAGTACATAGATGAATTCAACCAAATTGTTGAGAGTCCTCTCAAGAGGAAAATTCATTTCAATATCACCTACTTCTATAACAGCATCTAAAGTTATAATTTGCATTGGAGAAATTAATTCTAAAAGAAATGATTCAGATATTATGAATTTACCATTGTAAAAAGGATAAGAAAACTCTTTACCCAGGAAAAATAAAGAGCAAGCCAAAATAATATGCTAAGAAAATAATTAAGCACAAGATCACATTGTATAAACTAAAAAAAATTGTTTATATACTCACGTCTAATAAATAGCCGTTATAAATTTAAAATTAATACTATTTTATTAATTTGAAAAATTAATGTAAAAAATACTAAATATTTTGTAAAAAAAATTGCTACAAAATATGATTGTGTGATCACGTGAATTTATTTATTTTAATATCTTTTTTTTAATGTTTGTGTAAAAGAGATGTGTGAATAATCGGATGTGCTAAGGATAGAGTATCGCTATCTATCGGGGGGGAGAGGCGGGGCAAGGGGCATGGAGGCAAGCGGGCAGGCCGGGCCGGAGCGTTTTGCATGGGCGGGGGCAGGGGCGGGGCACTAACGCAAGGGGGGCGGAGGGGGAGGAGGGCGGGGCGTTGGCAATGGGCGGCCAAGCGCCCATGGCCAGCACATTGGCCATGGGTGGGCACACGCTCCCACACAGGGCCGGGCGGGTTTTGCGTGTAGGGCCGCCACTTGCGACGGAGGCGGAGGTTGGGTCGCGGGCGCTATCTATCCGAGGGGGGGGCAGGCGGGGCAAGGGGCGCGGAGGCGAGCGGGCGGGCTGGGCCGGAGTGTTTTGCATGGGCGGGGGCGGGGCACTAATGCAAGGGGGGTGGAGGGGGGGGGAGGGCGGGACATTGGTAGTGGGCGGCCAAGCGTCCATGGCAACGCGTTGGCCATGGGCGAGCACACGCTCCCACACGGAGGCGTATGCCCGCCCGTGGCCAACGCGCTGGCCATGGGCGCATGTGTGTACTCTGCCTCTCGCCGACGCGTGGCCAGAGGTAGAGTACACACACGTGGCCAGAGGCAGAGTACACATGCGCCCATGGCCGTGGCAGTCCACGTGGACACGCCGGCTGTCGCCTGTCCACGGGGACTCACCATGTGTACCGTCGCTCGACGACAATACACGTGGCCACGTGCACTGCCACACAGGTAGCGCGGCGGCCACGTGGTCTGCCACGTGTACTGTCGCTGGGCGACAATACATGTGGCACGCAACGTGGTGCTACAAAAGGCACCACGCATAGTGCCACGTGTAGTGCCGCCCAACGACAGTACACGTGGCAGGCCACGTGGCCGTCATGCTGCCCGCGTGGCAGTGCGCGTGGCCACGTGTATTGTCGGTTGACAATGACACGTGTGTGTGTGTGTGTGTGTACACACACACACACACACACACACACACAAACGTACACAACGTGCCACGGAGGCGCATATGTGCACACACACACACAAAAGCACACACACACAAGCGCACGCGTATGTGTACACACATTGGCATGTGTGTGTGTGTGTGTGCACCACATACACGCGCCTGCGTGCAGCGTGTGTGTGTATGTGTGCACACACACACAAACGACAGTGCCTACGTGTGTGTTTGTGTACACACACGCACACGCACAGGCGTGCACGCACACACACACACACGCACATACACACAAACGCCACCACACACACACACACACACGTACATGCCAACACACACACACACACACTCCTCTCTCTCTCTCTCACACACACACAAGGAAAAAATAATATAATTAAAAAATTAAAATCAATACAAAAAATATGAAAGCTTTATAAAGTGCATCGATCTTTTCTTTTCACTTTCTTCTTCTCTATTTTCTTCTATTGCACATATCTCTTTCTTTCTCTGTGTCAAGTTTCCTCTTGTTCACATCTCAAACTCTAACGTAAAAATTCTCATAAATCATCCTATATCTATTTCTCATAAATTATCTTGTATCTATCTTCTTTATTGCAAGCATGAGAACAAGAAATCAAACAAAAAATATTGGTGTTGTGGATGAAGTTGATGTTACTACGTCACAAGAAGTTCCTCCGTTATGCACACAGGATACCCAACAATCTCAAGCCTTGAGTTATTTAGATTGCATTGTGTCCATCGTAACTGGAGTGGATGGAACATTACAATCAAGCACCGGACCCAGTCATCATGTGGAAACACGTACCGCTATTGAAGATGTAAGAGATGAAGAGTTTGGAAACGTTGTCGACAAGCACATTTCATTGGGTTGGGTGGATTCTCATAGAGTACCATACGATGGTAAACTTCCACGATTGCCTCTATGTCGACTTCTTTCAAACCCCACCATTCACACGCATGATGACCATGTGGCCGATTTGCAACTCTCCATTGCAAACAAAAGCTACCACCAACCATGGCAAGATTTATTGTTAGTGAACGGATTCCTGGGGAGGATCACAAACAATTTACTCGTCATGGTCACGCTACGAGGGATCTTGCAATGTCATATGATATGGATGAGGAGCTTCGCCAAATCCCCGAGCTTAGTCACATGGTCGAGAGGTACTTTGTGGTTTGGGATGGTAATCATCGATTGGAGGCATGAATGTGGTGGATGAACAAGAATGACATTCCAATTGAGAAGGCACCAAAGGTGGAGTGCATTCTAATTGATTTTCAGCCCCATGAGATAGCGGAGTTTCTATTGGTTTTGGGTATTATCAATAGGTGAGCCTTTTTTTTTTTGCAAACGTAAATGCATCTTATTTTTAAACTATATAAATTACAATCGAGTGTTAAACAGGGCCACGAGGGTTTCAGTGCCTCACATAACTGCTCATGATATTTTCATGATGAGAAAGCTAGGGTTGGCGGACCCTACTTCACTTTTGCAAAAATTCCCCGAAAGAGCGCGTTTGGCAGCAGAAAGGGCTTTGAATTTTAGAGGTCCAAACAAGTCAAAGTGGCTAAAATTGCCAATGGCTATCCTTGCGGAACTACTTTGGAAGGTATGCTTTAAACCAATGGTAAATGAGAATATGTTTTGATTGCGAAATCTTATTATGTGTATTTTGATTGAGTCCTGGGAAAATGATAGGAAGAGTTCGATCATATGTTTAGTAGTAAAACGGAAGGGCTCCCATCAAAAGAGAGTTTTGACTACGAGTTGGCACCTGACGCATACGAGGAAAGCATCAATCTAGCGCTATCTCAAACGGAGTAATACTTTACG
Source organism: Adiantum capillus-veneris (assembly GCF_014529385.1). Classification (NCBI taxonomy): domain Eukaryota; kingdom Viridiplantae; phylum Streptophyta; class Polypodiopsida; order Polypodiales; family Pteridaceae; genus Adiantum; species Adiantum capillus-veneris. The sequence continues at coordinate 120,120,375 of NC_140937.1, read as the reverse complement.
CGCAAAGGGCTTGAGATAACCACCATTGCAAATCCAGAGAATGGCAGCGATTTTTTCAGAAATGTATATCATTTACAGGTTGGGACGAGAAGACCACAAAAATGACACCCTCGAGAGTGGTAGAGGTTGTGCGTGCACGCATTATTCCGACAGAGTAAGTAAAAGTCATTTAAATCATTGGATATATTTCTCTTTTTATTATGTAGCAATAAAAAATAAGTCTCGCTTTTCCTTTGATAGGAAGTGCCGCTTGCTTGATTTGCTCCAAGGCGGTGATGCATCCTTAAAGGAGAAGGGCATCGGTTTAACGGAGAAGGCGTGGATCCAGTGGCTTCGATACCACGTGTACTGGTGGCAATTGGAAAGGTTAGATTTAGTGAACATCTGCACCAGCTAGCAATTTGTTGATAATGTAACTTGTGACTTATTATTTGCTGCTGCAGGAGAGTGCTTGAGATGGCTGAGAAAATGGAGGCCGAGAATCATGATGTTTCTATCCAACATGAGAAGGCTAAGGTAGGCATGGTTGCACACTTTCCCACACATTATTGACATATAGAAGCAAGCACTTTGAGAAGGCCTTCAAGAAGTGGAGTGCTCGGATCAAGTCCACACAGGAACTCGAAGAGCAACCCCATTTTGCTTGTACAGCACGATGCTTGTTGTACAGGTTTGACATCTTTAATTGACAAATTAAGAATGTAGTAGGACACACTAATCTTGTTCTATGCAAATGAAAACATTGTGGTCTGTCTTGTAGATGGTGGAGAGATGCTCTTGTATTTCCCATTCCCGAGCACCCGAGTGATGCATGGTGCAGGTCGGCGAGGGAGGAGACGGGCTTATATCCTGATGAGTGTGTTGGAATTAGGGTTGTAGAGAGACACACACAGCTTGGAGAAGATGAAGGAAGCTCAAGGCACACAATAGAGAGTGTGTTTCTTAGTATGCAATGGAAAGATAGATAGCCCTAGAGTGATGGGCGTATATACAATGCTCGGGGGAAAAAACCTCCTAAAGAGGTAAAAGATGCCCCGGCGGTCCTAGTGTGTACACACACATCGCTACCACATGTATACGGTAACAAATCCCCCCTGGAGTGATGCGGTGAACGAGAGCTGGCACATGAGTAAAGGAAAGTGCCACGCCCTGAGGACATATCAGTCCACAAAGGGGAGTAAGCCCAAAGCTTTACGGAAAGCTTCAAGCTTCTCACAAGATAATGCCTTTGTGAAAGGATCTGCAAGGTTGTCGTGTGTTGTCACATAAGACAAGCTGATCTCTCCTGTTGAGAGCCTCTCCCTGACATAGTGGTAATGCACCTCAATGTGCTTTGTGCGAGCATGAAAAACTGGGTTCCTCGCAACTGCCAATGCGCTCTCACTGTCAGTGTAGATAGTGTTGGCAGTGTCCTGTCCAACACCCAAATCAGCCATAAGGCGTCTGAGCCATACACACTCAACCATAGCTGTGAAGACTGCCCTGTACTCAGCCTCACAACTTGAAGTGGCCACAGTAGGTTGCTTCTTTCTCAACCATGATATACATGAACTACCAAGCATGAAACAAAAACCACTTGTGAACACTCGCGTGTCAAAACAACCAGCCCAATCTGAGTCCAAAAAAGCATGTAAGTCTGGCGGCAATGATCCTCCCTTGGGATAAAACAAGCCAAGATGTAAAGTGCCACTAAGGTAGCAGAAAATCCTCTTGACAGCCTGCCAATGCTTAGACCCTGGGCTATGCATAAATCTGCTGACTTGTGAGACTGCAAATTGAATATCTGGTCTCGTGTTGCATACATAAATGAGGCAGCCAACAACAGTTTGGTAAAGAGTGACATCAGCAGGATCGCCAGCATCATGTAGACTCAACTTCAAACCTGTTTCCATGGGAGTGGCAATAGGTTTGCAATCCTCAAGTCCAAATTTACATAGCAACGTCTCTATGTAACTTTTCTAACACAAGGCAATACCACCATCACACTGTTTAAACTGTATACCCAAGTAATGATGCAACAGTCCCAAATCTTTCATCTTGAAAGTAGCATTCAAATCAGCCTTAAATTCAGAAATATGTCTCTCATTTGGTCCAGTGAGATCAGCAAATCATCGACATAAAGAACCACAATGAGAAATACATCATCCTCACGCTTTACATACAATGTGCTTTCTGTTGGACTGTTACGAAAGCCGCGTTTAACCAAATGAGTGTCAGCTTTCTCATACCAAGCACGAGGAGATTGCTTCAACCCATACAAAGCCTTCTTACATCTGCACACTTTGTCCTCTTGTCCTCTTCATAATCTACGCCTTTTTGTTGTGCATAACCCTTTGCAACAAGTCGAGCCTTATGGCGATTGATCTCACCATCCGGCTTGCGTTTCAACTTGTAAACCCACTTTGTACCAATTTCCTTTTTTCCAGGAGGCAAATCACATAAAGTCCATGTGTCATTTTCTATAAGTGCATCATATTTTGAATGCATGGCAGCCATCCAATTTTTTGAATTCTGTGCTTCATCAAAAGACAGAGGCTCCTCAAAATCATGTAAACTAGACACAACCAAAGCATAACAATCTGATGCATAAGATGCATGGCGAGAGCCTGAACGAGTACGACTAGACAAAGGTGCATCCAATTTACTGTCACGCAAACTGTGCACCAGCCATTTTGGCATACCTCTAGCCTGCTCATTTTCAGCCCTTTTCTCATCAAGTACATCATGTACATCTGCATCAGTAATAGGCTGATCTAAAAAAATTTTAGAAACCCCCATAGGCTGTACATTTGCCTCATTGGAAGTTACATTCATATTTCCACCACTGAATAGAGGCAACAAAGTGTCATAAATGTCCTGTGAGCTTACATTACTGTCTCTAGTACATGACAGCGAGGGCTAAACAGAATCTTTCACAAAAACTACATCCCGAGAAACCAGAATACGTTTTGTTTGCGGATGATACAACATGTAACCTTTGCTTTCAACACTATAACCAACAAAAATACATTTTACAGCCTTATCATCCAATTTTCTACGCTGCACTTGTGGCACCAAAGCATATGCCAAACAGCCAAAAACACGCATGTGCTCAATAGAAGGCTTTCTATCATGCCATGCTTCATATGGAGTAATAGATTTTGTAGGACACCTGTTTAGTACATAAGTGGCACACATGATGGCCTCAAGCCAAAAAAAATGCGGTAAAGCTTGACTTTTGACCATACATCTTGCCATTTCCGTCAGTGACCTGTTCTTCCTCTCAGCAACGCCATTTTGCTGAGGTGTATAAGGCATTGTACATTGGTGTTTTATCCCATGACTAGCCAGAAATGAATTAAATTCATGAGACATATACTCCCCCCCTCGATCGGAACGGATGGTGCCCATAGTACATTTCGAGACATTTTCAGCTATAGCCAGAAATTGTTTGAAGCACATAAAAACTTCGGACTTCGCTTTAAGCGGAAATACCCATGCATGCCTGGAGTAATCATCAATGAAAGTCACGAAGTACAAGTAATTGCCCAAGGACGGAGTTTGCATGGGCCCACAAACATCACTATGCACAAGTTGCAACCTGCATGTGGCCCGAACTGAACCAACCTTTGGAAACTTAGAACGCTGCATTTTACCCAAAATACAGCCTTCACAAACATGTTTGACAAGTGCTTCAAGAGGTGGCAAAGAAGCAACCATATCAGATTTTTGCAAACGCAGCAAACTGGCAAAATTCAGATGACCAAAACATGCATGCCAAAGTTTTGCATCTGAAATAGCCCTTGAATCTACAACAGCATTTGCAAAATTTTTTCCACACTTGTCATACAAAGTGAGCTTATACAGCCTATGGCACAAAAGGCCAGATGCAACAATTTCATCACCAAAACTGAGATCATGAACTGTACATCTGTCATCCACAAATTTGACTACAAGTCCAAGTCTAGCAAGTGCGAATACAGAGAAGAGATTCTTCTTGATCCCAGGTACATAAAGTGCATCAACAAGTGTGAAAGAACTGCCATTAGTAGCAGTAAGCACAATCTTTCCAACTCCCTGAACTGGATAAGAGGCATTGTTGGCACAAGTGACTGAATTCCCATGAGGGACAGACTCGGGAGAGGTAACCAATTCACGATGTGAGGTAATGTTATTTGTAGCACCACTGTCAAAATACCACACATGTGAATCTGCAGCAACTGACAAGCATGCATCATGGACAACAAGATTGTAAGTGCACTCTGCGCTAAAATCCTATTCTGCATCAACATCAACAACAGTCTCCTTTCACAGAAGACTCAACAATGGCTGCATTTGTAGTGGAACCAGCATTTGCAGTGGAACCACCCTCTTTCTTCTTAGCCTCTTTGGCCTTCAACTTGGGACACGACTTGATCAAGTGATCATTGGCTTTACAATAATGGCAACGCATCTTCTTTTTGCCCTTATTACTAGAATTTCCAGACAAATTGCTGCCAGTAGAAGCATTAGGAACATAATTTTTGCCACTCGCAGCAGAACCATAAGAAGTGGCTGCATTGCTATTACCACCCTTTCTTTGAGAAGCAATAAAATCCTGTTCATCTGCACGCTGTCTAGTCCTGTTTTTTCTGGAAAGCGACTCTTGCAATAGCAATGTGCATAATGCATCAAACTTGACTACTTCTGGATTTCCTTGGGTCATAAGTCTCCATGTACTAGCAAAAGTCTGGTAAGAATCTTGTAAGGCATCAAGAACAGTCTGCACAAGGGAACTGTCTGAAATAACTTCACCTGCAGAAATAAGTTGCTCATTGATATCCTTGACACTAGCAAGGAAAGTTTCCATATCATCTTCCTCATGCATAATCTTAGACTCTAGCTCTTTACGCAGCAAAGCAATTTTAGCCTCATTGCGGCTTGCATAAAGACCTGCTAGAATATCCTAAGCCTGTGTTGCAGATTTTGCTGAACGGATGTGAGGAACAATGGTGCGCTTCACAGACAATGCAATCAATGCATGAGCCTGCCCATCCTTAACATCCCAACAAGCTTGTTCTTCCATAGGCAAAACAACTCTAACAGCTGCAATCCTTGCAGCAAGACCTCCAACATCCTCAACATCGCCTACATCCTCAGAACCAGGACGTACATCAATGCCTTGCACAATGTTCCAGACGCCCTTTGACACAAGAACATGTTGCATCATATAAGCCCACATAGGGTAGTTGTCTCCATCCAACCTGTCCTCAGCAGCAAACATCTTGAACACATCCGTGTTGTTGTTGTCAGCCATGGTAAATGCTGCACTTGATGTGAAAATTGCCCGAAAATAGGAGAAACGGAGCGGGAACAGCTTGTGCTATATAGCACAAACCGTAGAAGACTATAAGGCACCTGCTATGCAAAAAACGGCACTTACAGAAATTCTACACAAAATGACGAAATAGCCTGTGTAGTACTGCCTGTAGTGGAAACGCAGGCTGAAATGAGCCCAAATCAAAATTCTGAGCAGACCGAGCTCTATGAGCTCGCCCAAAATATTTGTCGACCTACGAACGCTTGCCAAAGCTCACTGAAATCGGAGAAAGTGAGCAGGCGTATGCTGGAGCAGCTGGCGACTAAGCCCGGGAGGACACGACCTGCTCTGATACCAATTTTTGGAATTAGGGTTGCAGAGAGACACACACAGCTTGGAGAAGACGAAGGAAGCTCAAGGCACACAATAGAGAGTGTGTTTCTTAGTATGCAATGGAAAGATAGATAGCCCTAGAGTGATGGGCGTATATACAATGCTCGGGGGAAAAAACCTCCTAAAGAGGGAAAAAATGCCCCGGCGGTCCTAGTGTGTTCACACACATCACTACCACATGTATATGGTAACAGAGTGGATAGACGACTTTCGGCCAAAGGGAGCGTCGCTCAAGTTTCCTTGGTGGCTGGACTACCTGGACAAGGAGTACCCACCCAAAGAGGAAGAGCTATACATATGTATGCCTCTATATAGTTTTTACCTTTGCCATGAAGCAATAGAATATGGGTTCAATAACTCTTCTTCTTTTAATTAATAGAGGAGCATAGTGCGTCACGGAAGAAAGCGGTTGTGATAGAGGATGCTCTATCTCCAAACACATCAAAGAAACCGGAGAAGAAGAAACAGACCTCAAGGAAAGACATGCAAGCACAACTGGCTGACAAGCAACATGGGAAGAGAAAGAAGAGGGTTGTAGTTTCCAGTGACTGTGAGAGCGAGCATGTGGTTGTGGAGTATTCTGTAGAAGTCAGCGATAGTGCTCATAGCCTTGGTGCTATGAGCCACAGTGTACCGACACTATCCTTCACTCCAAGACCAGTGGGGGGCATCCAGGAGTCCCCTCCATGTTCACCATCACATGGTAGGGCTGCAGAGGACCTATCAGACATGGCCTGTAAGATCCCCAACTCGTCAATACCAAGATCGGGATGGGATCCTTGACAGGTCTATAGGTCTGTTAAAAATCAGAGTGTCTAAACAAGAAAAATCCAAGGAATAGACCTTTACCATTGACAATGGCTTGGGTCTATAGCCTTAGAAGAAGACCTAGTCCTGTCTCGCAGCGGAAACGGGACAACGTGTTAACACTAGGTTGGTAATGGGACACTTTTATGTCCTGGGGCACTTTTATGTCCTATGAAGTGACCATTTTCCTTGAATTATATCAAGAGTTTCAAAATGGATTTTGAGGTGCTATTTGTCTAGAAAGTTGTCTCATGAGCTGAAAAAAACTCGACATTTTTTTGGAATATCAATTCCATCTTTAACCTTGTCCTTGCACAACATTTCACAACCTAAACTGTGTGAAAAAATGGGTCTTGTTTTTGGCTTTTTTCAACTTTTTGCAACTATACCACTCTAGAATTCATGTTTGTGAGGTCTATAATGATAGAGAACTATCTTTAGTAGTCCTCAACATGTCCTGATGCTTCTAAGGAGAAATAAATGTTAAAGTTGTAAGTTATGACCAAATTACAAAAATTGACAAATCCTGTTTTTTAGCCAATTTTAGCTCTTCTATGATTTTTTTGGTGGCTTTCATGATATCCAAATGAAGTTTTGATTTTCTATGTCTCATATTGTAACATAAAGCTAATATTCCTTGAGTTTTGGGGCACCTAATACCCTATTTTGCATAGTAGACAACGATGGTTGATTTTTTCATTTATAGAAGAAAACGAAACATTCTATTATATCAAGTATAGCTTTTCCAATATTGTTAGTTTCTTGTGACAACTACATGCATTTTGTAGGTAGTAACCATATCTAGTCATAAGGATCAAATTTGGCTAGATATTGAATAGTTTCTATGGGATTCTACAACTCATGATGTTGAACCTAGTTTTTTCATGTTTGCTGTATTCAGCACTTCATCTTTGTCCCCAAGATTCCCCTTGGTAAGAGATGTATTATTCTTTTGACATGCTCCATGGCTCCTTATGAACCTAAAGGACAATAGGGAACTAATAAAACATGCATATATAATTTGTATTGAGCGTGGCTATAGAAACTTTGATGATAGGTTTGCAGAATGGTAAAAGTTCAACTTTTTTGTACCTATTTCTTTTGGCAAAACAAAAAATAGTGAGTGAGAAGCAATCATATGTTCTAATCACCAACCCATTGAAGTTAACTAGGGAATTTATCTCAAGTCCTACAAAACTCCCTAATCTTATTTTTATGCAACAAAACGTAAGAAATGACTGTTTTGATGAAAATGTACTGGTCCATCAACTTTGGAGGCTTGGTGTGACCAAAAGATGAGAAATTTTACAAGTTTCTTATTTTTTCCATGTGTAGTAGGCCTTGAACTATAACCTCATGAAAGGATTTTACAAAATGAGTGGATCTACTTTGGTTTTGGAGGTTTTTTTCAAAACCCTGAAAGGACACTTTTATGTCCTGTTAGGTTACCAACCTAGTGTTAAAAGTCCAAAAAACTATTTCAGCCCTATAACTACCACAATCGGGCTAAGGTATCATCAACCAATGCTTTTTTCCCCCTAACAGATGTGAGGGAAGAGCCGTTGGTGGACTCCTCTTCCAAGTGAAGAAGTTTTCTAAACGTTTTTAGTGCGCGGGGATGGATAGTTACCTGACTAATCAAGTCCACCCGCCCATGATTGACAACCTTAGTCAATCCCCACTTGCCACCCTGCACTCACACAAGATTCATTTATCTTATTATCACATTGTTTTAACATTTAAAATAATGGTTTCTTTTAATGTTCCATCACAGAAATTTCTAGAAGACAGCATTGAAAGCATTCTTTTAGAAAACAAACATCTTTAAACTTAAGACACGGTACTGTCAATCAAAACATTGTCCATAATAACCATGACCAGTACTCTTCTTGTCTCAAGACCACCTAAGGGTGAAAAATGGCACCCATTCCTTATTCAAATCCGGAGTGGATAAACCCTCACCCAAGGTTCCGGGTGCCCATACACCAAACCAGTTGCCCATACAACCGGGCGGCTCCCCTAGGATAAAAAACGGTATCCTAGCTTATGTAGAAACATCAAGTCATGACAGGGAGTAGAAACTCATCGTTCATGGGGGTAACCGACTTATCCGTGGCTCGAAAGCCAATCATTATCATCAATTTAATACTAAGGAGTCGGAGGTGTCTTAAGACAAGCTGTCTTAAGGATGATCAATCATATCTTTCCTATTTCAACCAGTTTTAACCCAAACAGTTCTTTCCTACATTATAAACAAATGCACGTTGGAAGCTACCTTCCGTTTTCAGCAAGTTTATCCTTCCTAACTTTACGTATGCAATGCTAACTTAAAAATGAACTTACACTATAAAAAACGTAATTGAATAATGCGAAACCCACCTGGGACTGCTCGTCCATGTGCTGCTGGGCTGGAGCCTCCAAACCTTCCTCCATCGGCCTATGGCTAGGCCGAGCCTCATGGTCATTAGTGGCCTTGTTTCTTTTGTTGCTAAGATCCTCTTCCTCGGTAAGAGGATTTCCCCTCGTTCTCTTTGGAGCCATGTCGACAGCCTTATAAAAAGACGTAAGCGATTAGAAGTTTAATTGAATAATCTTCTTTTTCCTTTTTTTTAAAAACCCAAAATTAATAAGTAGGTATCATTGATACTCAATTTGATGAGATATTCCTCTTGTAACTTATTTATGCTATAAGTAATTTTTCATAATTACCTTTTAATTTGGGCAGTCCTTTAACTAGGTTTATCCTTAGTCTATATTCCATTTTAGCCTTAGTAAATTATAAATTTCTATCGGCTAATGGATTGCTCACCCTAAATTGTAATTGAATATTTTCTATCTCTAGGAATTTTCATAACTTCTATTTATAACCTTTCCCTCCTATACTTATGGTCTAATTTAGGTAAGATTTTACTGATAGTAACTTGTTATACCATCCATTTATGCTGAGGTATTTTTACCACCCTTCAATAGTGATTTTTGACCTCAGGTATTCATTTGGTAATTAGATAAATTCGTTTACTAATTTCCCTTGTCTATTTTATACACAAAATTGGTTACTTTTATTGAAGATAAATACCTAAACTATTTATCTGAGGTTGGGTATTTATCATGCATTCATCAAGATATATTCAACCTCTCATATTTATATCAAAGGTTTTTGGATTAATTTACTATATTCCCCCTTTTATTTTTCCCTAAAAATAATGTAATTTTACTGGGATAATTATGTAAAATAGTTATCTGATGGTAACATAATTATCAAGGGTTTTCCAAAATATAATTAACCTTTGATAAATAGCTCAATTCAATATAAATCTATTTGCTAATTTCCCCTATTTAATTTTTCCTAAAAACAGAGTATTTCTACTAAAATAATTATGTAGATTACTCATTTGAGCTTGTCCTAATTATCATAGGTTTCCTAACATCTAGTTAATCTTTAATAAATAAATTAACTCCATATGAATCTATTTGATAATTTCCCCTATTTAATTTGTCCTAAAATGAGAGTATTTCTACTAAAGTAATTATCTAAATTACTCATTTTAGCTTGTCCTAATTATTACGGGTTTAATAATATTTAATTAACCTCTAATAAATTACTCAATTCAATTTGAATTTATTTGCTAATTTTCCCTATTTAAATTGTCCAAAAAACAGAGTATTTTTGCTAAAGTAATTAGATAAATTAATTATCTGAGCTTCTTCTAATTATCATGGGTTTCTTAACACATAATTAACCATTGATAAATAACGCAAAGCATTTGAAATCAATTTACTAATTTCCCCTATTTAATTTGTCCTAAAAACAGAGTATTTCTTCTAAAATAATTAGATAAATTAATTTTCTGAGCCTATCCTAATTATCATGGGTTTCCTAACACCTAATTAACCACTGATAAATAACTCAAATCATTTGAAATCAATTTACTACTTTCCCCTATTTAATTAGTCCTACAAATAGAGTATTTCTACTAAAGTAATTAGGTAAATTAATTATCTGAGATTCTCCTAATTATCATGGGTTTCTTAGCACCTAATTAGCCACTAATAAATAACTCATATCATTTGAAATCAATTTACTAAGTTCTCCTATTTAATTTGTCATAAAAACATACTATTTCTGCTAAAGTAATTAGGTAAATTAATTTTCTATGCTTCTCCTAATTATCATGGGTTTTTGAACATCTAATTAATCATTGATAAATAACTCAAAGCATTTTAAATCAATTTACTAATTTCCCCTATTTAATTTGTCCTAAAAATAGAGTATTTCTTCTAAAGTAATTCGATAAATTAATTATCTGAGCTTCTCTTGATTATCATGAGTTCCTTAACAACTAATTAACCACTGATAAATAACTCAAAGCAATCAATTTGATTATCTTCCCCTTTAATTTTCTCTAAAAAACAGTGTAATTCTACCTAATTAATTAGGAAAATTACTCAAAAAATTATAGGATAATTTTCTTAGCTTAATGACTGTCAAATATAGCTCTGATAATTACCTCAACTTAATCTAAGCTTAATAAATATATTTCTCATTAATTCCTGGTTAATTTGGCCAATTTCAGCCCTAATATTGTGGTGTGTGGTCGTGCAGGTAGAGTCCGGCCACCTAGTGTGGTCGGACATGTTATGGTTGTAACTAACTCTCATGATAATATAAGGAGGTGCCGGATGCAAGGGAAGGACACCCAATTTGGTCTTATTCCCGTATACACCACATTGGTGGAGACGGCGGGCATGGGTTAGTTAAAAACCCTTTTCTTGATTTTCTTGGGGAATACCTACGACAGCGATGGCAATGCTGCTTGACACTGGGTAGAGGAGAGAGAGAGAGAGAGAGAGAGAGAGAGAGAGAGAGAGAGAGAGAGAGAGAGAGAGAGAGAGAGAGAGAGAGAGAGAGAGAGAGAGAGAGGGAGGCTGGCGTCACTTTCTTGGGGCATAGAAACTCAGATCTTCTTGGGGCCAGTGCTAACCGATTGCCTCTGGCCCCCTGTAGCAACAACCCTGCAGAACATTCTTACTCGTGATGACAAGTCATCTGCTATAATTTGTCCGCTTGCTCTGTTGCTATGCACAGAAATAGACGCTATGGCTATGAGCTTCTTTGCAAGGTTTCTAACTTCTCACACTAATTCACAAGCTATTGAAACGAAGTGGAGCTAGCAACATGCAACCTTGGGCATAATCAGCAGCCCCACATTCAGCTCATACTTCGAGTAGCCTCGCTGGTCCACACCTCAGTCTCATCATGCGCCCATAATGTCTTCCTCAACGATGTCAAGTTCAAAGCTTCTAGGCCATGCCGTACAAAGAACACCTTCAAAAGCTGTTTCAATTCCTGTTGCTTTACCTACGATGCCCCCTTTCACATGCTCACTTAACCCTGCTTCGTCTACTAGTAGGAGGCCGCCATCTTGCATACCCTTCCCAGTTAGCAAGGGAAAGAACGGACCAAGCGGCTTTAATTGGACTCATACGCATGAGCAGCTCATCGGCCTCGTCCTCTTCAGAATTTTGTCCTGGTTTGCTGTTGTCAACGTGGCATTTGATCTTCCTTCCCTAGTGAACTGACGATGCGAGCGAAGGAACTGCTTAAGGGTGCAGTTCAGGGTGTTGTCCAAGCCTCAATTGCATGCCCAACTTCGTGGCGAGGCTCTGATCACCTCTAGCCCTTTCTCAAATAAATATCAAGATAAATTTGCAATTACATGGAGCTTTCTTCTTGTCAGCAGGAGTTGCCGCAACGATGTTGCAGAGGAGCCTTTTGACAACGAAAAAATTTAGAAGCTATAGATCATACCAATTTTTTGTCTTAGTTTTTCACATTTAGTTAGTTCATTTACTTTCCCATCGTTATTTAGCATGTATCTTGGTTGAAGAAGCACTACCACGCTAAACCCATTGTGAGAGAGATGTATGTCACAAAAAGATCGCATCCTTGTCCTTATGATGCAGTCCCTAGTTGTTCCTTGTCTTGTCCATCATATTAGGATAGCAACCTGATGTTGATGCACGAGCGAGATGTTCAATTTCCATGCCTTGATGATGTCGGCATGCTGTCATGTATAGCCCCCAAGTTCAGTCCCCTAGCCCCTAAGCCGTTGTATGATGACTCCCCCCTGGATGAGGCGTTGGAGTCGATCCCTTCCTGTCGAGTCCTTTCTCAGCCCAAAACTTTAAAAAGATGTCCATCTTTTTCTCCCTAAGGGGGGAGGTGTGGTTTGTGGTTGTGCAGGTAGAGTCCGGCCACCTAGTGTGGTCGGACATGTTATGGTTGTAACTACCTCTCATGATAATATAAGGAGGTGCCTGATGCAAGGGAAGGACACTCAGTTTGGTCTTTTTCCCATATACACCACAATATGATAGGATAATTAATTAGCTTAACATTACCAAGCTTAATTACAACAATTAACAAAGAATAATTAATTAAGAGAGGGTTTATGAGTATACATAGGCCTAATCTTTGATTTATTAACAAAATAGATTAATCTAGCCTTGCTAATTAAGAAGGATTAGTCTAATTACCGTTTAGGTTAATCGACTAGAGCTTAATCTCTAGTGATTTCTGTGTAGCGTTCTCTCTAGATGAGAGAGAGAGAGTGTCAAGGTTCCGAGTCTTTCCAATTTGTGAAGCAAGGGGTCCTATTTATAGTTTTCTGGCACTCACAAGCTCTCACAGGCTGTAAAAGGCAATTTCTTGTAGTTCAAGCAGTCTCCAGCAAGTCAAAAAATTCCCCCTGCTGTTAAATGAGTCCCTGGCAGGTCAGTGATGACCTTCCTATTACCTGCCAGCTTTTAAAATGTCAAATCTGCTATAATTTGACCTATTTTTGCTTAATTGGTAAATATCTTGTAAATATCTGGGAGGCCTTTATTAAAGTCTACGCTTAAATGATTACTGTAACCCTTCAATTTTTCTTAATAATTTAATTTACATTGAATCTTTCGGAAGGACTAGCGAAGTCAGTTTTTGTCCGAATTTAAATCTGAAAATTTCTGCCCCAGGGTTTGCTGTGCTTAAGATTCCAAAAATACCAATATTTTCCATGGTCAGACAATTCTACATTGCTTTTTCAATAATCATATCAGTTTGATTAAGCTTTATACAATCTTTAAGGTTTCAAAAACTGGAAACCTTACATGGCCAGAGTTGTGGGAGATAACCATCCAGTTACGTGAAAATGGTTAATGTTGTGTTGTTCTCTTTAGCATTGCTTGAAAGATATATTTGATCTTATGTTGCTACGTACAGATATGCATGTAGGGCCACACCACCTTGCAGTGCATGCGAGTGCCAAAGAGTTGGCAAAAGCTATTCCAGATGTGTTGTGCAATGACAGGTAAGCCACGCTTATTTACAATCATAGTTATGTGCACAATTTTAGTGCTAACAAAGATTGCATGTAGTTCTATGCAGTCACTGCATTCTTGGGCTCTCTATCAGGAACATGGCAGATGAACCCTAGCTTGAGATTGGGTGGCGTACGTTTGGTGTACATGGCCTTTCCCTTAGACACTAGGCCACTGTCAGCTAGCACGGGTGGGGTTCCTTTATGGAACCAATGGGACAGTGAGCTTGTGGATGTTGCATTCCTTCTGGCATCCGAGTTTCTTTTGGTTGATGGCATGATTGTGGTGACATGTTGTGCATAACATCTTTCCATTGTCACTTTGAAGGCAGAGGGAGCTGGTTTCCAGTTGTTGAGGATATTGTACTTACGGATACCGAAGGCTAGTTGTACGACTGTTCAGGACTATTTAGAGGGGTTTTTTTTTTTGATAATGAATAGTAACTTTGATGTTTGCGGGTGAAAAAATAATGTTTTACTTGCTCCCCGTAGGTTGGTACTTTGTTTCTGGCCATTTTTTCACCCCCTAGAACTGGTGGGTGTCGGCTTCCGAGGTACGATCGAGCGGATGGAGAGATTGTAGCAAATGTATGTGGCTTCTCTGCAGATGACGACATGTTGTGGGAGAAGATACCAGGATCAGATTCCACACAGTGGACGCTTGATCGTATGGGCCGGCCTTATCGTAGAGGTGTTGAGAGGAGTCCAGCCTTTGCCAGGTGGTAGAAACTTTTTGGTAGTTTTTTTTATTGTTCCTATAAAATTATAGGTATAATAAATCTAAAGGTTAGTTTTTTTTTTTTTGGTAGATGGCTACTAGGTACCTTCATAGACATGGGAGATGCTGCGTTGGATTGTTTTGCAGGAGTTGGGACATTGGCAGCACAATGTTTACTACTACCTAAACATTACATCAGTTGTGAGAAGGATTGGGCAGTTTTCAGTGCTTGTTTGGAGCCAGCACAATGCCTACCTTCCGATTTAGGCTTGACATTGATGTTTCATAGGAGTGTCAATGCTCAGGTAACTGAGCAACCGAAGCAGGTGTCCGAGCAGCTTCATCCGCTTGACCCACCATTCCCGACACCACTCAACAGTCAGGGCGAGGCAGTAGCAGCACCATATCCAACTTTCACGGCCCCAATTTTGGCATGGTGTGCAATTGGAATGTCTCCCAGTGCATTCATTGCCTCCACATTTGAGGCCTCGCCCGGGGTTGATCCATTGCCTCTTTCACTACCTACAGTCCCACCCACATATAGTTCGTACCCTCTGCCATTTGGAGGAGTTCCCCCACCATTTGGTGCCATTAGGAGAAAGCTGGACTCACTTTTGGGCCTTTCGGTTCTAGAGAGAGAGTGGCGCTCGACCAATGAGGAAGAGGCTAACGTTACGTTGAATCGACATTTTGCAGTCAAGCTCTTTTTAAAAAAAAGGAGGAAATATTATTTTGGCTCATCAAATTGCACAATTTCACGCTTTCAAGGCATAAATGCCATAAGTCGTACTAACTATGTACCGAGGAATTTCAGAACTTTCATTGAAGACTCTATCTAGTATCTTTGTTCCCGCCCAAATATGACTTTGAGTAGCTCTACTTCCCTCTCAAAACTTCTTCCCTTTTTCATATTTTCACTAACCTTTCTGTGTATTCATTCTACTGCACACCATGTCTACTTCTCGAAGGCCTAGCACTACCATTGACTCTGTTAGCATTTTTAACAGTTATACTACAGACGATCAAGCATGGATTCCATCTCGAATAACTATCGGAAGTTGGGTTCTACTGCAAACTGGGAGGAGGAAGAGGAGGCAACGCAATGATTTCTTGGAGGCTTTCAAGGGTCAAGTTAAAGAGTTTAAAGTGTGGGCACAAAGCAAGCGGGTGAAAGAGGTCCTCATACAACATGCTTTCCAACATGCAGACTTAAGGTTGCAAACATCTCCTCCAAGTTTTTCAAGGCATAGACCCAACTGTAAGTTATTTCAGCATCTCGCTTAGTGCATGATTATATTCGAATATTAAGTGGTGGATATCATCTTTGGTATGTTTCAGATATTTATCCATCGAATAGGATAGATTGGCAACCAATTGAGAGTATAGTTGGGATTTTTGATGCTTTCCATGCATTTATCGGTGAGCAAATGTACCGAGGAAGACAACACAAGGAACTTGCAGATAATGGAATTTTATTTTATGATATGTCATATGTGGAACCGAGAACTTCCATTGTTTGGGGTCGTGTAGCTCCTTTGTCACTTCTATCCTTTGACAGCAAGGATTGGTCCCTGCCTGCATCGCAAACTAGTGAAAGCTTCAGGAATAAGTTGTTTCAGGATATACAAAAGTCCCTCAAGTATTCAATTGCCACAAAAATAGTTCGGATCGCACTATTTATGCCTCTTGAAGTGTTTGTAGATTTTTTCTTCGATGAGCAAATAAGAACTACCACAACAATGTTCATTTGCAAGTCTGAGAGTTGTTTGGACTTTTTAGATGATAACTGGGATAGGAAACAATCACAGAACAAAATCTGTATTTTGCAAAAGAAGTCCATAATTTGCAAGTTCATTATAAGCTCTCAAAATTTCTTAGTATCGTTTTACTATATTAGATATCATCTGCTTAGTGGGTAGCTTATTCCACTCGACCAAGATACAGAGAACAGCCTCGAGAACAAACCTTTATCAATGGAGCTCTACTTTCGAGACATCCTACTTACTATGATGGAGACAATGTCAAGCACAACTCTGGCACAGCTCAGGATAGATCTTACATGTGAAGAACTTCCACTTTTGCCGGAATTGTATGCGTTCAGTCTCAACAATAGAAAGGTGCTTACTAAGTCGATAAATTTTGATTGTCTTTAATACACTATGACTGAATCTAACTTTTTCTTCTTTTCAGATTCCAAGGCGCAAGGAGAAAACAACATTGTGCAAGGAGTCACTAACAAATACACTTCACTTAATTGCTTCCACCGGAAGCTAGGTCACATACTTTGTGCACGCAAATAGCTTTGATGCCATTGAAACCATGATATACTCTTCAAAATGACTAATGCAGAGATATTTTTTGGCGGTCAAACAATGTTTCAAAAATGTACATTTTCAATGTTTCAAAACTTTACATATTGTCTTGTTTCGGTCAATATTTATACAAGTAATTTGCTCCCTTTCCCTGCTATTGTCCTCTCCCCCGGTTTGTGCCATTCATCCCCTGTCCTCTCCCGCGGTTTGTGCCACTCGTCCCTTGCCCTCTGCTCCAGTTGTTCCCCTGCCCTCTGCTCCTATTGCTGCTACCTCTGCCTCTGGGGACGCTGGTCTCGGGCATCCTTTCGCGTCGCTCGAAATCATGGGTCTCTTCCATGGCTTCCCATGCTTCTTGCACCTGTGAAGCTTCCCGTTGTTCTTGCTTTTGTCGTCGACATGTAGCCCAATCCTCTACTTCTGCGACGTCCGCATAATATTGGTTTATTGCTTATTGCATATTTCGAACTTCTTCTTGAGTCTGATTGTGGCGTTGCGTCATTTCATTAATGCGAGCCTCTTCGAACTCGTTAGCTCTCGTCGCTTCCTCTCTTGTGCGTCTGTTTACCGAGATTATAATATGTTGGATGGCCATTACAGAAAAATGTCGCACATCGTTGTTGGTGTACTTATGTAATCGAAGTTCCTGTAGAAGCGTGATACAGACATCTGTTGCTTCATACATACGTTGTAGCAAACAATAAAACAACAGATTACTTACGTTCGGTATATCCATAATTTGACTGATGAGCAACACGACATTCAAACAGGTTCTCCACCCACAGCTATAGTCATCAGTTTGTGTGGGCACGATTACCCGTTCGTGTCGGACTACATTTCCTAGATCATGTTCTAACAGCTCTACACAACATATAAGTTTTTTCGCGGCACTACATACATAACCACTTGATTCAACAACACATTACAAAGAGACACTGCTTTCCAAATGTACCCAAATGGACCTTACGTTTTTACACGACTGTGAAACACCCTGCTTTGCCCGGAGTTTGTGTAGTAAACAATCTTAGCTTCCATGTCAAATAACATCAGACTCCAATGATCACTACAAAGACACCATCAAAGATGAGGAGAGATTCTCAATGCAAGATGTTTTTTACAAGGCAAGAAAATACTCACGATTGATTGTACGCAGTGACCAGAAAGCGCGCTAGATCAAAGTTGACTCTGCTAAACTGGGTTGTTCTGCAGATAAGGCGATATCAGTGGATCTATCACGTATACTTTCTCTTGAACCTCAGGGGGCAGAAGCGAGATAGCGTGGCTAACATGGAACAAATGGTAGAGATTAGACTTGAACACCAAGTGAGTCAATACCGAGCGAGTGGGGTAGCTATGGAATTCCATCCGCCACTGATTCACTTGGTATTGACCCATGTCTTGGCTGAAATGAGCCATTATAAAGAAGACATGGGTCAATACCGAGCGAGTCAGCGGCGGATTCCAACTCCATAAGAAAATGACTCGCTTGGTATTGACCCATGTCTTTAAGGTAGTGAACCATTATAAAGAAAAACTTGGCAACTGCAGCAAAGACATGGGTCAATACCGAGCAAGTAGTACCAATATCCAATTCCATTAGCCACTGTCTCTCTTGGTATTGACCCATTTAATGAGCATGAGAATTACCACCAAGCAACATTGACGACCTCATTCGTTGTGAGCGAGTCGGTGAAACTGCGCATGCACATGAAGTCTACATTATTGAGGTTGGTAATGTAGGCCTCCTCTGACCTTGCAGGCAGCTGTATGTGCGCATGCAGAGGCGTTGAGCTCAACAAAATTCTCCACTCCTCTTCATTCTCTTCGTTGATTTGCTCTAAAATAATTGGCTCATCCGATACATTGGGTGGCCCTTCTGATGCAGAGCCTTGCCCTTGCCTTTCTTGAGCTGCTCCCTGGCTGCCTCAGGCTCCTCCCTAACAGCCTCAGTCTCCTCAAACTCCGGATCATTTTCCTTCAATATTGGTTGCTCCTTAGATGCCTCAGGCTCCACCCTGACCTGCTCTTGTCCCTCATCATCCACGATGGGCTGCGGATCCTCCATGACTTGCTCATTTTGGTGTCTAGCTGGCTCCTCTATAAATGTCTCTGTTTCTTCCATGACTGCCTTGGGGTCCACTCTGGCTTGCTCTTGGCCCTCTACGGCTATCTTAGCCTACCCATCTGTGTCGTTTCTCTCGACCCGTGATCGGGTCCTTCTGCTGTTTGTTTCAGCCCTAGACGGCTCTGTCTGTCGTGCACGAGGATGGAGAGGGGGGATGTTGAGAATATCCATGGTTCTACTAACCCGGATAGGTAGTGGCTGAGCGGAAAGAAAGCCTATGAAGAGTATCAAAATCCCGCGGCATAATAGTGACACTGTGTGCATGGGCAGCCAGGATATATCCATCGCTGATTCCACGAGGTAGTCTTCAGCAATTTCTTGAAGGCAGAGTAAAGCACTGCTAGCCCATCGCATGCCGACTCTCCACTACTCGCAAATCTCCCACACTACTCGCTGGAAAGGGAGACGTGGAATAGCAGGTTGAACGTGTCGTTCTATCTTGCGCAGCTCTTGTAGTACACCTCTGTGCGCCTCCTATTGGCGTCTTCTTGCTTGAGCATTCAAAGATTCACCTATTGCCCTCCTAGCACAGGCCTTTACACGAGGCATCTCTACAAATACAATAACACCAAAAGACAATTCATTTGTCAGCACAAGGGACTTCAGATTTTAGAAAAGGTCAGTACCAAGCGAATAGGTGCATAGGAAAGGGTTGCCTTGCCTTATTCGCTCGGTACCAACCTCAAAAAATAGTAATAGCAGGCATGACTTATATTTTCTGAGGTCACTACCGAGCGAATAAGTGCATAGGAAAGAGTTTCCTTGCCTTATTCGCTTGGTACTGACCTCAAAAAATAGTAATAGCAGGCATGACTTATATTTTCTGAGGTCACTACCGAGCGAATAGGTGCATAGGAAAGAGTTTGCCTTGCCTTATTCGCTCGGTAGTGACCTCAGAAAATAGTAATAGCAAACATGACTTATATTTTCTGAGGTCACTACCGAGCGAATAGGTGCATAGGAAAGAGTTTCCTTGCCTTATTCGCTCGGTAGTGACCTCAGAAAATAGTAATGGCAGACATGACTTACATTTTCTGAGGTCACTACCGAGCGAATAGGTGCATAGGAAAGAGTTGCCTTGCCTTATTCACTCGGTAGTGACCTCAGAAAATAGTAATGGCAAACATGACTTATATTTTCTGAGGTCACTACCGAGAGAATAGGTGCATAGGAAAGAGTTTGCCTTGCCTTATTCGCTTGGTAGTGACTTCAGAAAATAGTAATAGCAGACATCACTTACATTTTCTGAGGTCACTACCAAGCGATCAGGTTTGCATCCCCTACAACAAAATACCTTATTCGCTGGGTAGTGACCTCAGAAAAGTGTACAAGCAAGCGAACAGGTTTGCATCCGCTGCAACAAAATACCAATGTGAAGGAGATGTTAAATCAATGTGGTCCTAACTGTCATGTCGTTCCCTCCCATCACGTCCCGTAATATCGGGGGGATGGTACCATTGATTCTCTCTCCCACGTCCACCTCTCATGAAATCGCATGGAGGTACCACCCCTCACAGACCACTCACTCATAAGCCAGAACCCAGGCTCTGCTTTTTAGGCATGTCTGAAAGTCTATTTAAGAAGCAGTGTTTTCAGAACCTCCCTCAGGGTTTCACAGAACAACTAAAAGAAGCTTAGGATAGTGGTGATGCCTTCCAAGGTATACTCCCGCAGCACTAGCAACACCTATCCGGGCCCTCCTCTTGAGGTCCCCCCTTGGCCCTCTGCCGATGTTACCTTTAATGTTCTCGATCGACACAGCTCGGGAGTGGCTGCTGTCAACACGGGAGTCAATTCTCGAGGGAAGCCGCTGGTAATTCTTTACTTTCTTCTCCCAATTTCCAAGCTCCTAGTTTGAAGAGCTTACTTGCTAAATGCTCTGTGCAGGATGCTAGCCTAAAGCTGCAGCAAATGCTGATAGTCAGGCAGAGGGTTTCAATCCTTAAAGACTCTCTGGAAGCAAGAAGGCCTAAAGATAGGCAGCGATTGCTCGCCGAGAATGTCTCTATGGAGGCTATTATTAATTGGCTTCAGGAAATGAAGGATGAAGTGCTTGAGCTAGCCAGTAAATATGAGGAAGCCATTAACTTTGCCAATAGGCTTTGCAAAGAGATAGCCTGGCTATGAAGGAAAAGGACTACATGGTTATTGCAAACCCTAAACCCCCGAAAATTAATAGGCCACTCTTTGTAAAGTTTGAAGTGTTTTCTAACTCAAAACCCGGTGTTCAGTTGTAATTTTGTTTCTTTCTTATAAAATCAAAACGCGTATTTGGCAAAAAAAAACCCTAAATCCGCAACAAGCAGGGGTTACCTTTCCCTTATTTGCTTATATTGACCTGTGTACTAGCAGACATCACTGAACTTTTCTTTTGGTCAGTACCAAGCGAATAGGACCCTTCGGACTAAGTGACATTACCTTATTCGCTTGGTATTGACCAAGGACAATGACCTGTACCAAGCGAACAGGTGCAGCAAACAGGGTTTACCTTCCCTTATTCGCCTGGTACTAACTACACAAAATACAAGTGCACAGAAGGGTAGTAAGTAGCATACCTCTTCACTGTGTGTAGAGTTCCGCGTCACTGAAGCACTGCAGAACAAGAGTAAGAGAAGGAGGATACGTGAGAGTAAGAGGTGATGGAGTTTGCTTACCGCGTAGCGTCGATGGGGGTAGAGTTAATTAGAATGATGCGCAGTAGAGGACGCGAAAAGAGGCAGAACAGTTGAAACTTGAGATGTTTGGCGGGGGTAATGCCTCAACTTAGAATGCTTACCTCGGGGAGGATGACAACTTCACTTATGCGCGAGATTGCGGTTGGTAAATCGTACTGCATGGGAATCTGAGACCATTTAATACTGGTTGTCCTTGAGAGCGCAGCCCACGTGCCTTTTTGAGTGACCGTTTAGGGTCAGACAGACGCCAATCGCCCTTGCAGTCGCCATCTCCATCTCCATCTCTGAGTGGAACAAATAGATCGCCGCTGCCTTTGCCTTTTCTGTGCTCTTCCCCTTGGCCAGCTCTCGTGATCCTGCGTTTAGAGTCAGACGCCGATCGCCCTTGCATTTGCCATCTCCATCTCCTAGTAGAACAAACAAATCGCCATCGCCTTTGCATTTTCTATGCTCTTCCCCTTGGCCAGCTCTCGTGATCCTCCGTTGAGTGACCTCCACTGGGTCGAGTCCTTTGCTGCCGCGTCGCCATCGCCCCCCTCTGGTTCTTGCTGTCGGTGGCCTACGACATCACCATCCAACTCGGTGCCATTGGATATTGCAGAGACAGGTTCTTTCTCCCTGCCTCTCGCCTTCCTATGTGCTGTTAGTTGTGTGCGCACCGAAGCCATTGCGTTAGGGTAAAAACGCATGCATGGTTGGAATAATTACTCCTTATGTGACCGTACCGCATTCATGGTTGGAATAACTACTCCTTATGTGACCGTGCCTGAGTTTGGGGATAGTGAGTGAGTAGGCCTATAAATCTATCATTGATAACATAATATGCTCTGTTCTTATCCACCTGTTCCGAATGCTTAGGTCACAAGACAGAACCAAGCGAATAGGGCCCTTCGGAGATTCTTGGGGCCCCTACTCTCTTGGTTCTGACTCAACTAACGTCACCTCTTATGACATTAGCGCACGGGACATAACCAAGCGAATAGGGCTCTTTGGTGATTCTTGGGGCCCCTACTTGCTTGGTTCTGACTCAACTAACGTCACCTCTTATGACATTAGCGCACGGGACAGAACCAAGCGAGGACCCTTTGGAAATTCTTGGGGGCCCTACTCGCTTGGTTCTGACTCAACTAACGTCACCTCTTATGACATTAGCGCACGGGAAAAAACCAAGCAAAAGGACATTGAGGGGTACTCAAGGCTCAACATTCGCTTGGTTATGACACCAAATAGTTTTGGCTTGCTTTTTCTTTCAGTCATGGGGATCATAGTCTTGGAGACAGACGTGAGCGAGGATACATGTGAAGAAAAACTATTCACATTCTTAAATAGCGCCCGTGCTCATCATCGTGCACCAGAACTATCAGGAATGTTCAATGCAGAGTTTTCTATATAGAGGATTATAGATTGCTCCTTTGAGTACCTACAAAACCATTTGCAACAGTATGAGGCAGTCACTTGTGACAATTCCATGACAGTTGATGGCATGAGATATGTGCACCCTGCCGACCTTGACCTTGACAAGAGTGCTTCAAGGAGACTGAATTGCTGTCTAGAAAAGTGTCCCTCCAATGCACTGCTTGTACAAGACAGGTGTATGAAGCACTTCAAAAAGTGTTGCTTATTGGAATTCTACCATGGGTTTGATTGTTACTTATACTTGCAGACGGATGATGAGTCAGAGACTTCGCAATCAAAAACTTTCAGTAGTTGTCCATTGGCGCCGGAGGAAGAGGTAGAGGATGTGGAGGTGCAATTCAACCCAGAAGAAGAGTGGGTAGAGGTACTAAAGGAAACATTTGATGCGGTCTTAACT
Source organism: Adiantum capillus-veneris (assembly GCF_014529385.1). NCBI lineage: Eukaryota > Viridiplantae > Streptophyta > Polypodiopsida > Polypodiales > Pteridaceae > Adiantum > Adiantum capillus-veneris. The sequence goes on along the minus strand of NC_140937.1, from coordinate 120,096,893 downwards.
CTTGTTTCTCTTGCGGATGCAGCAATAGGGTGCAAGCAAGAAAGCCCAAGTATGGAAGTGACTTTGCTTCTAAATTGTGCTCCCAGCTTTGCTATGGCGGGGGACACCCACTATGTTCTGATCACAGATATCATGCATGAGCTCAATATATGGGAGGACTACTTCCTAGTGGCAATTGTGAATTTTTTTGAGGCAGACATGGGGTTTGTGGATGATGATGGAGTGGACCAACATCTTATTGCTGACACAGCTATCCGTGACTCACAGTTCACTTCAGGGTGGCAACTGATCAAAGATACGTTCAATGAAGCGAAGTCCGGAGAGGCCAATTTGCCAACAGATGAGCAGTTTGAATCGACAACAAAACAACTCAGCTTGGAAAACATGGGTAGGCACGTGACACCCAAAGATTAGGTAATGAATGGTCAGTCTATTCACTTGTGGGGGAGGTCGATGCTGGAAATGGATGAGAATCAGATGGTAACTTTTGTCGTGCATTCAAATGGTATTAGAGATGGCCCACTGATAAAATATCATGATCATTTTTTTTTGCTTCCAGGTGCTAGTGTATGACGATAGTTTCCTTAGAAGAGCGGGAGGCTCACGGCAAGGGCTTGTCACTGGAGTACAAGGCAAGGATGCGGCGTTGTCTCACTACATCGGGCGTTTCAACCACAAAAAGGTTTGTAGAAACATTTCAAGTACTTGGAAATTGCACTCATCTCACTTACGGCCCATAAATTCATTGCAATTTTTATGTAGATCACAATATACCACAAGGAATACTCCGATGACAATGTAAAGTTCCCACTGTTTGCAATGAAAGTTATTACAAGATTGTGTGGTGGGCACCCCCTCCCACTAAACACAGAAAGACTAATTCTGATTGAGAACAGTTTTCTCTATGCGTATTTGGCATTGGGTATGGGTGCCAAGCACTCAGAGCCCCCGATTTCATGTCCTACACAGCTCAGGCTGTGGCTGCAGGGGTTGAAGACCCCGAAAGCCTAGATCCATACAACAAGCGGCTGTTTCTGAGGGAAAGAAGATGCCTAATGCCCGTGGGGATGCTGCCATCAACAGAGGAATGAGCTCGTCTACAGAGCTTGCACATCGAAGAGGTACAAAGTGAGGAAGAAGGAGGTGCATCGAAGAGGATAAAAATGACGGGCTCAGGTCCATCTTCTCCTGCTCCTGACTCGTGACCGGCGCCACCTCGCATGGCGCTCCGCCACATTTGAAGCTCCCCAAGCCATCTGTTTCTTCTCTTTGCGGATGTGTTGTAAAAACCGTGTAATTTCTGAACTCTTAAGAAGTTCCTTTTGTCTTGCTCTATGAATTAGTCATCTATAAGTCCATTGGTGTAACTCTAATAGGCTATTGGCCTTTTCTTTTCCTCCCCCATGTCGAGTGTGCTTAAAATAACCTGTTCTTGCCATGTAGTGGGTTTTTTCCATGCCTTGTGTGGACCATATTGATAGTGAGCCGTATGTCTTGGCAAAATATGGACCATGGTTGAACAATATGTGCTGCATTGAAATAAAAAAAAATGGTCAGTAGAGTACAATTTAAAATTTTGTTTTGTATACGTAGAATGCCAACCCACCATGTAATGTGTGATATGTTGCCCACCCCACCCTGTTAGGTAAGCCTTTTTCCAATCCTGCAAGGCTGCTTGAAATGATGTGAGCTTACTTTGGTCCCAAGAATGCTACTCAACGTAATGGAAAATTTTATCTAGTGATTTCCACACGTTCGCCTTGTGATTCTGGATTGCCCCACCACCAGCATTGTCTTTTACCACTTTATCTAACTATTTCCATTAGTTGAACATGTTTCTCCTTTCTTCTCTATCTGAATCTTTGAGGCTAAACCCAAGAAACCTTCTTGCCTTCACTCTGCCTATCGATGCTTTCCTCGGTACCTTGTACCGACTTTGAGACATCTTAGTCCTCTTCGATTTTGACATTTCCTCCATGCAAACCAATGTCTGAGAGCACTCCCTCTAATGCTTTGATCACTCTTTTCGACTCACTCTCTGGCTTTAATGTCCATGCAAAATATATGTACAAATGAACCACCTTTTCAATTATTCGATAGAGTGCATGAAGTGTACAGACGTGAACTCTACTCAGAGGAATATCAAGCACTGGTTTAAAAGTTTTATCTTGAAGATGTCTGTTGGGAGCTCTAATCCATTGCACACTCTCAAGTGATTGTGCATCAGCCATGCAATATAAGCATGGATTTGCCACAGCTGCTCCGTATGTTATGTTGTACATACACTTAAGAGTCTTTAAGTCACCTGCCATGTGCCATTCCACTATGTAGTCACCAAATCCTTCCACTAAAAGAACGGCTCCGTTTCTTTGTTCACTGATGATAGAAGGAATTTGGGTTTGACTAAAAACCCAATCGAGGATTTCAAAATTTTCCTTATCAACCTGCAGTGAAAAATGAAAACACAAAATCAATAACCAAATAATCAATATTTTTGTTATCAGAGATTGAACGAAGTATACCTGAAATGATCCTAGAGTTAGAATGTTGTTTTCTGATTGCACGCTGAAGTATCGTGGATCCTCTTTCGTTATTGATGGATCCAAAGCTCTGTTCATGAGGGTAATGGTGACTCTCTCCAACTTCTTGCTCTTCAGGACCTCGCACTCGTCGAGCTTCAAAACAAACTTGAGAACCCCACCGCACTCGTCTCAATTGATGTCAAAGAAGTGAACTGCATACCTTTCCAATGCTTCAAGATCAACGAAGAGGTTGTTGTGCTCGTTAAAATGTACCTCTTTGCCACCCTTGCCTAAGAACGTTGCTTCAATATGGAATGGTGACCCAAGTTTCTCAAACACCTCATCGTTTATATGCCAGCGAGCAGCCTTTACATGTGATGGATTTGGCAGCAATGATCCTCTCTGTAGTTTATTTTGAGACTTTTTAGCTAATGCTTTGAAGAGTGCCCTGTATCCCATCTGCGAGATGCCACTCTCATCAAGTATTGCTTGCACTTCCATTGGTTCCAGCTGATTCTCATTCATGAAGGAGGTAAGTAGCCTCCCTTTCAACTTACGAATTTTTTTCTGAGTTATCATCTCTTCAACTACTTCTTTTGGAACTAGACGGCTGTAATGCACTCCGGCATTGAAGCCTGCACCGTTCAAGTTTGGATGTAGTAAAGACCTGCCAAAAAAGCACAATGCGTTATGATCATGTATAGGAAAGTAAGTGTATCCATTTCTTAATGAAGCACATTGAAGAAACAAACTTCGAGTTACCTTAAAGCTCATATTCGTTTTTTCAGGCCACCACTACCAACCTTCATGTTCTCAATGTTGCACAGATCTCGTTTTCTTTTCTGACTACCAAGCACGGTGTCTTTCTCTCGCAAACTTGTGATCTTCTTCTCAAGGCCTTGAATTGTCTCTTTGTTTGATGAAATCTTTTGAGAGCATGCTTCATTAAGTTTCTTCAGCTGCATGTACTCCATTGCCAGGAAGTTTCTTTGCCTTTCCGCATTCAATCCTCTCATTTCCAAATGTTCGGTGTATCCCAATAGCCCATCCTTGCCATCGCCTGTGAAATGTAAGAGGTTAATGATATTAGCAAAGGGAGGTGGCACATTTGTCGTAGGATCCTTTGGATAAATAGACCCATCGGTCCACCAATCCAAATGATGTTCCTTGTTTGTCCTTCTAAGTTCTTTCTCCCATTGAGATAAGAAAGACTCCCTCCTACGTTTCTGCAACGGTGCGTACTCTTGCAATACATCAACATGAAGATGATGTATGTTTTTTCTTTGGGTAAGTGTTAAAGATGAAGGGCCTGAGGATTGTAAGTTCAAATTAGTGTTTTCATCACGAAAAGATGCGTTCTCCATTCCTAGAGTTGATAGAGAAAAGATGAAGAAATGTCTCAGGTTTTGGGAGGGAAAGCCATATTCTCAAGTTTAGAGTTGATAAAGTTCGTGTGGCTTATGTTTCTGGAGGGAACGCTTGTAAGTTGGCATTTCAAATCATTAGTCATATGGTTAGTTGGATTCCTGACAAGAGAACGAAGGATAAGAATGATAAAGACGGTGGCTACCTACCAAAGAATAAGAACGAAGGATAAGAATGATAAAGACAGCGGCTACCTACCAAAGAATTTCATTTTGGCTTTTTGTTGCGCAGAAAAGTATCACATAAACTGCACAATTTAACATTTTCATTTTCTCTCTCTCTAAGCCGACGTGGCATTTCTTACAGGGTCCAAAAGTGAGTCCAACTTTCTCCTAATGGCTGTCCCCATTGGCACGACCTTTGTTTCCTCCCAGAGCATATGGCCCCCCACTGCCCTTCTTTCCTCCACGTCACCCATGATGTATCACCCCCCATATGTATTTACTTTTGATGCAATGGAACACATAGATTTGGGGTTTGCTATATGAAATAGACCGTAATTGTGTGTAAGGAACTTCTGTTTCTCTTATTAATAGTGTATTGAATGATTCCATGGTGTTTTTTTTTTTAATGTAAGTTGGTCGTGAAATGACAACCAAATTTTAGTTGGAGAGAGAGAGAGAGAGAGAGAGGAAACAAAAGAGAGAGAGAGAGAGAGAGATAGAGAGAGAGAGAGAGAGATGGGTAGATTGTCCCTTCTTTTGGGAATCCGCTCGCCCGATTCTTAAAAAGCGCTTGCCAAAAATTGCTCGCCCAGAAATCGTGTCCATCTCTTAACATGTCTTCAATGATTTGATTGGTCCTCTGTGTGTGCCCGTCAGTTTGAGGATGATAAGCAGTACTAAAGGCCCACTAGGTTCCTGTATTTGAGGTGAACTTGGCATCGTGATCATATTCACACTCGGTTGTAGGAACCAAAAATTGGTTCATAGGGACCTTCTATATTCATATATCTTAGTAGGAACACTATGTATCTTTTTTGGCTCTTACAATTATAAAAAATTTATTTTTATATGATTCATATTGTTTTGAGGTCATACTATTCGAGATTGGATCTTTTGTTTTATCATTCTAACTAAGTTGAGTGATGGGGTGTGTGTGTAGATGACTGACATCTTTCCTTGAGGGATATGGGCGAATATACTCTCTCCCCTTATGGTGGAAGAGCATCTTCAAATAGGAGTGGAAGTGCAATGACTTGTCACTACCATGCATAATGGGAAGAGGAGAAAAGGTCATTCTCCACAAAATGTATTGTACCTAATACATTCCGAGTTTGGTACCATTACAATGCAAGACACCATGAGTTTAGACCACGTGAACATAAACCCTCACCCATTAGGAGTATCGAATGGATCCAATCCAAGTTGGAAAAGGAGATCATCATTACTGACCAAATTTTGTATGTAAATATTTAAGAACTTATCTTGAGACCAACAAAGGAGACATGGATAGCTAAGAACATACTTTCCTTAGTAATGGCTACGGGATGTTTTCATCATTGTCATGTTCAATGTATGGGGCCGTCAATGCTAGACCAATCATTTCTTCACCATTGTCAAGTATGCTCCAGCAAGGATGACTCAAGAGGTCAAGGTAGCTTCATTCATGTCAGGATTACATAATCCTATGAAGACAAGACTCCAAAGTCTTTGTCTAACCAACTTTGCAGATGTCCTTGATGCAGGCAAATGTATTGAACTAGAGTTATCCAATAGAAAAAAGAGGAAACAAGAACCTGCTCCTATTCGTGAAGTCAAAAGACCTCGCCTTGAGGAGGAACAAAGGCCTGGAAATTCACAAAAGAAGAGAGATCTTATTACATATGAAGGCTAGACAGGATCATTTGTGTTATACATGCCCTAATCCTGACCATGAATCCAAAGATTGTCCATTTAACAGTTCAAGCTTCACAGGATTGATGGACAATTATGAACCTAGGAATTTCAACCCGAATTGGAATTTTGGAGATTTTAGACCTAGACCATCTACAGCCCAGAGGAGCTTCAATCAATAGTACTTTAACCAAAGTTGGAGACAACCTCAAAACCAAGGAAATTTTAGACCAAGCAATCCACCTTTTGTCCAAAATGGACCACCTACCAATAATAAGAACAATAGGAATATTAATTGTCAACCTCGTCCAGGAGGAGGAGGAAATCAAATACCTCAAGGAAGACCTCAAGTGAATATGATTTTTGTGGGAGTTGGTTCAGTGTGAATATGATTACTCTCCAAGTGTGGGACTTGGTTCAGTGTGAATATGATTTGTGGTTAAGGGCTGAGATTCCCTCATGGATTATGGTTGTGATTTTGATGGTGGAAGCCGATGTGGCTCTTGGTGTTTTTTCTGGCTATAGTTATGCTGCCAAAATTTTTGCAATCATGTTATGTTCTAAAGTGGTTATGCAGGATTGGTTATGCCTCACTTGAGTTGGATAGAGTGCTCACCTGTGTGATGTGATTGGATTACGGTTTTTGGTTTGGGAATTGGATCATGAAGTGATTTGGATGGTTTATGATAGACGTGTAAGGGTAGAGACCCTATACAGTCTAACTGTTTGGAAAAGATTGTATGTGCATACGAAAGATGCTATTGTGACTGGACTCATGTGTTATGTTTCTCATGGCGGTGTTGCTAGGATCACCTACATCGCTTAGCCTTAGATAAAAGGGTCATTAACCTGGGGCTTTTCTTGATAGAGTGTTTTACCTAGGTCTTCTTTTTTGTTAGGATCATCTACAAAATTAGTGTCAGGGGGGCTGAATGACCTACACGGCTAATGCATTGGGGATCTTGCCTTGGCTTTGTCTAAACACTCGATGTTGGGCATTGAAGAGACGTGGCACCTAAACTGGTATGGTTGGTGTTGATACCCTACAACTTTCTCGTACTTGGGATCCTTTCAGAGCTCAAGTTCATGGAGGTAGGCGAAGCGGCCTTAGCCTATTTCTGGCTCAAGTAGGTAGGAGGTGTTCTGGCTAGCTCTCGGCGAAGTTAAATTCTCTATGTCCGTAGAGCGGAAGTGGATGGGTGGACCAATCGATCCCTACACAAGGTCCGCTGCTCTACTAGCTGTTATGTTATGGTATACCCAGATTTTGTCATTGCATTAATACATGGTTTCCTATTTCATTTAGATGGGACATTTAACATTCTCTCATGTCTCTATGCACTCTATTACACACTCCACTATACTCTCTCTCTCTCTCTCTCTCTCTCTCTCTCTCTCTCTCTCTCTCTCTCTTGCAGACATATATATTCACTGTCCACAATGTTTTTTTTTCTTGAGTTATGCTTTCACCCATCACACCCATTCAGGGGTAGCACTAGCCGCTAGGTGCCTTTGGATGCAGTCTGGCTCATGGCCTAAACTCCATACTAGGTCGGGCGCTGAGAACTCCTCCCCTATGCAAATGCTTCCGCAACTCTGATGTATATTAAAAATTGTACAAAGGTGTAAATTGTATATATTGTGCATAGAACCCTGGGAGGGGTATCTCTCACCTGGTATCAGAGGAGTCATATTCGAGATATGTAGAAGTCATGTAATAAAATCCATGGATATGTATTCCCATTTCATTTGGTGGTGCATCAATAGGTTGAAGCTTACCGTGATATTGAACTAGTTCATCTTTAATATGTTGACATGCTAAACATCTTGTAGCCTAATTCAACACATCACGCTTTAGTCCTCACCAAAAGGAACTATTTCTTATAGTAGTGTAAGTTTTAATGTACCTTGGGTGTCCTGCAATAGGTATATTGTGAGCTTCCCGTAGTATTTGAAGCTTGATCCCACCTTGATTTGGGATACAAAGTTTGTTACTAAAGTAAAGAACGTTGTCTTCAACGTGGAAGCTTTTGATTTGCCTCTCTTGATTTTTGTGATATTATTTAAGTTTATCAAGTACTAAATTTTTAAGTAATATGGGTCTTGATATATACCCACTCAAATGAGATCAATTAAGGAGGTAGTAGAGGTTGTGACAACCGCTACGGTACTCTTTCTACTTAAGTCATTGGACATAAAATTTTGCTTCTCAGGTTTATATTTGATTCCAAAATCATATTCGCATAATAACTCCATCCATCTTTGTTGTCACATATTAAGGTCAGGTTCAAAAGTTCAAAAGTTAATGTCGCTATACTTTAAGAGCATGCATAGTGGCCAATAATTCCAAGTCATGTGTAGGATAATTCAACTCATGTGTATGTACCTTACGAGATTCATAAGCTATTGGGGTTCCTTCTTGAGATAGAACGCCATTGATTGCTTGTCCACTTGTGTTAGTGAGCACAATGAATGTCTTTGATAAGTTCAAAAGTCGTAATATTGGAGCATTGACCAAAGCTTCCTTGAGTTTTTCCAAACTAGCTTGAGCACCTTCATTCCAAGTAAACACTTTAGCCCTCTTAAGTGTATTAGTCAATGAAGATGCGATCTTTGCGCAGCTTTCAATAAATGTATGATACCATCCTATTAAACCAAGAAAGCCATGTACTTATTTTAACAATTCTGGCGTAAGCCAAGCTACAACAGCTTCAATCTTACTTGGATCAGTGAAAACACCATCCTTGGATACAATAAATCCCAAATAATCCACCTGGTCAGTGAAGAAGGTGCAATTACTACATTTAGCATAAAGTTGATTTTGAAGAAGAAGTTAAAGTACTTGTCTCACACATGTTGTTCATGTTCTTCTTTGTTTCTTGAGTAAACTAGGATATCATCAAAGAAGACAAGAACAAAATCATCAAGATGCTCTCAAAGCACATTGGTCATGAGACAATTAAAAGCTGCAGGAGAATTTGTAAGTCCAAATGACATAACTATAAATTCATAATGTCCAAAACAAGTGTTGAATCATGTCTTTGGTATATCCTCCTCCT